>NC_056529.1:31655797-31685653 GCF_019175285.1 Sceloporus undulatus
GTTTGTTTTTAGCCCGCTTCTCCCTACAGATTGAGGCGGATTGTAATAAAAGGAATTACAATACATGCACAACAAATCATCAATTACGTAATCCCCAACCTTCCACCAGTATCCAAAATGCAAATATAGTTTACATAATTAAAATGGTTATAATTATAACTATAAAGCAATTAAAAACAGGTAAATGGAGTATCAATATGTGTGTTTGTGTGTGTGTGTGTCCGTATTCTCTTTTAAATGGGTCCACTAAGATTTGCCAGTAATTTTTAATGGGGTTAACTGTTGGTCTGAAGGCTTTCCTTTCTCATTTTGTTCTCCAGCTCTAAAAAGGTCCTTTGATGTAGAAGATGGAGAAGAGGAAGCTGCATTCCCTGCTTCATCTCCACCTAGATCTCCCCTGGGCCCAAACCCGCCTGGCATCCTCCTAGCCCCTGGCAATGGAGAGGGAAGAAGAGTGGGAGGCCCAATTCTGCCCTCCTACCAGAACCTCATCAGCCTCAGCTCCAGCTCCAGCCCAACTCAGAGTCCCATCCTCAAGACAAGGATCAGCAGTAGCCTCTCTTTCAACCGGGGCACCATGCATCCACCCCGAGCCAATGGGACCAACCTCACTAGGGTCTCCTCCTTCCAAACCCGTCTCAACCCCAATGGGTTCTCTTCCTCCTTGGGGCCCGGAAGTGACAACGAGAGCCTCCACAGCTCTTCGTCCAGCTTGGAGTGCCCAACACCCATCAAAGGCCCTCAAAATGCCGTCCGGCAGTCTGAGTCCCCCGCGCCTGCCGCCTCCCAGCTCTCCAGTCACATCCTGAAGAAGTTCTCCTCCCATGGTAATGTCTTTCATGCTGAGGTGGATCAACCCATCCAGGAGGTCTCCAAGGCCGCTGTGAATCACAGTTCATTGCCATCCCTCGACCTGCACATTGCTGAAGATCAGGGACCCAACCTCCCTCTTTGCTCTGCCCCAAACTTTGATCCCACTGCCATGCGAAGCTGCAGGGACCGGAACTGCATCTCGCCTCTGCCAAAGAACAACACGTTCATGAGAAAGGAGGCCTTCATTCCAACTGGGCAGGTGGGTCAGTTGGCAAACAAGACTCCTTCTGCTCCAGCCTCCAGACAGACGAAGTTGCAGAAATTTCCCATCAGTCTTGACGGGTTGATTGGGAAGCCTCCCGAGTGTGCCTTCCCAATGGCACCAAAGACTGACCCTGCACCCAAACCTTTGTCTAAGGCAGAGCTCCAGGTCAACCTGGGCACCAATCTTGGCTTGTCCCAGAAACACCCAGAAATAACCAAGGAAGATAAAACTGTTATTGGGAGCAGTGTTTCCCTGCCACTGTCTTCTGGAAACCTCCCAGGAGCAGCCAATAGTGAGAGTTTGGCATCTCCTTTCCAGCTTGTGCCACACCTTCAGATGCCACAAGTCACTTCCCAGCCATCTTCTCATGGATACCCATCGACAGAGCCTCCGCAAAGGGAGCCATCAAGCCCAAAAGAAAGCAGCTATGTGCCAACTGAGAGGATCAACTCTTTTCTCTGTCAAGAGGTCTCCAAGCTTCAAGCTCTGGTACCACCTTCTTGCCCAAGGAAAGATTCCCTCACAGGAACAAACAGAGCTCTGGAGGTTTCCTCTGAGAAGAAAGAACCTCGAGGCAAGGATCTGCCGAATGAAGGTAGGTGGAGTCACTACTGAAATGTCATCAGAGATCAATTTCAAAGCTCCTTTTCTTCAGGGGTGTTGAAAAAAGCCAAAATAATTTAATTAAGTGGTGTAGTAGTAATCTTGCCATTGTGTTTCCACAAAAGGGGGCATACTTTGGTTGCCATGCCGTAGTGTTGTCTAGTGGTTTGAGTACTGGACTAGGACTCTGGAAGTTCTACTGTAGAAACCCACTAGGAGACCTTGGATGCGACACATTCATTCACTTAGAGCAGTCTTTCTCAACCTTTCTAATGCCGCGACTTTTTAATATAGTTCCTCATGTTGTGGTGACCCCCAGCCATAAAATTATTTTCATTGCTACATGCAAATATGTGTTTTCCGATGGTTTTAGGTGACTCCTGTGGGGTCCCGACCCATAAGTTGGCAACCCCTGACTTAGAGGAAGGCCATGGCAAACCCCCTCTAGACAAATCTTGCCAAGAAAACTTCATGATACCTTCACCTTGGGGTCACCATAATGACCGGAAGGCACCCAACACCAAAGTGGCAACCCTTGCCTGAGAGGCCAGGTTTCCATTCCAGATTCTCAATCATGGGTTTAAAATGTTAAATGGTACAGTGAGATGTTGCCAACCTATTTGAAAGGTAAATTGATGCCCCTGAAGATTTGCAGCACAAGAAATGTACCCCTTCCTTTGGCCAGAGGAAGGTATGGAGGTATCAAGAGCCATAAAAACATTTTTTTTTCGGGGGGTGCATGTATTTTTGGGTTAATCATCCTTCTGTGAGACCTAAGACAAAGAGAATGAGAAAAATACAAGGACACCCTGTTCTGTTTCAGTGCCTCACTCCTTAGCCCCAGGCCATCCCTTTTTAATTTGCCATCGCATTTAACAGCATATAAAATAAAAATCCCTCCAAAAGCTGCAGAACCTTTGAAAACTGTAAATAGTATGAGCCTCGCCCAAGAAAGGGAAGTTAATAAAACGGAGAGACTTGTTGTGCAATACTGAGACCCCCACCCTGCTTCCAGGGTTGGTCTCAGTCCTCTGTAGTAATTGTGGCTGGCAGGAGATCAGCAGCATTTCTGCCTATCCAGGGCTTGGAGAAGTTACTTTTAGGAGGGTGAGATCTGCCCGAACCCTGCCGCCAGCATGTCTAGTGGCCAAGCCGGCTGGAGGATTCTGGCAGATCACATCCTCCCAAAAGTAACTTCTCTGAGCTCTTTTTCTACCTCTCTGGTTGTAAAGGAGCTAGTTTGCTTCCCCAGGCACTGGCTGCTTCACCCAGGATCTATCCTTCTCAACACCAATCCTTTACAATGTGCCATCTTTTAAAAAATCTGACACTGCATCTGCACTGCAGAATTAATGCAGCTTGACAGCACTTTAACTGCCATGGCTCAGTGCTATGGAATCCTGGGACATCCTTTGCAGAGCTTTGCCAAGTCTGGCATGTGTTATTTATTTATATTTCCACTACAGTTTCTGTTCATAGTTTTCTGATGAGACAAGTTTGTTGTCTACAAATCTGGGAAAGTTTACTTCCCCAAACTTCCTCATGTTTGAGGCATCAGGAGGACAAAGTCGTTCTCTGTTTCAGTTTCTTCTTTCGCGTCATGTTGCCGGCGAAGCCTCTCCTCCCTGGGCTTGGAATGCGCTGTGTGCCACTCCTCATAGATGATTCAGAAGGGCATAAGGAGAGACTGGACAGATTGGACACAGCATCTGGTGATGCCTAAAGTATGCATCACATAAGTCACAGAGCAACTACTATGTGGTCACAGATTAGTGATGGACTCTCTGTAGCAGTGAGGTTGGCCAAAAGACTGTCTCACATCCTTGATATGCTGTGCAGCAAAGTTTTTGCAGGTGGTGAGGAGTCTGTTGGGATCAAGTCCAAAGAGACCAGAAATGCAGTGGCGTCACAAGGGTTGGCATCACCCGGTGGGATAACTCCACTCCACTCATACTAAACTATTACTATTCCTTAGTAATAGAAGTCAAAGATATAGCCATGTTAATCAGTAGGTAAAGAGATCTTGTAACACCTTTGAGACTCACTGAAAGAAAGATGTTGGCAGCATGAGCTTTCGTAGACTTCAGTCTACTTCCTCTCGATGAAGATGCCAGCCACAGATGCTGGCGAAACACCAGGAATAAACTCTTCTAGAACGTGGCCACATAGCCTGAAAAACCCACAAAAAACTATCATGAGTTACGTTCCCTCTTTTGACCTGCCTTTTGCTCTCTGCAAAACAGCCGTCGGCTGTCTCCGTCGTCAAAAGTGATCATAATTGTCTTTAAGCAGAAGACAGGCAGGTTGGGACAACATATATAGACATTGTTTTCTTCGGGAGATCCTGAAATGGCTCGGCTGTCATTTTTTTAAAGTCTAACACAATCGTTTTGTACCCAAGCCAGCCCCAATTATTATATATTTGGGGTTGTTTTTCTCCTCTCTTTCCCCCAGCCCCAGTTTCCGTGACTTCCCTTGTTCCCTTGGCTTTGGGACAAAAGCTGAAGTCTATTTGGCAGAGGCTGCGGCTTCCCACCCGCCTTGTCCTGCACTCTATCCTGCAAGAAGAGTGGGTGGCAGGGGGCCAAACTGTACTTTTTAAAAGATGTTTTAACACCTACCTAAGCAATAGACGGAGGAACAGCTGTGTAATCTCTCCAGGTGAGGTGGGTGGTGGGAGCGGCACGGGTGGGACTTTGTTCTCTCTTGAGAAGTGGCTCCAACCAACACGTTCCTGGTGCCGATATAGAGAGGCCCACCCGCAATAAAACTTGCTATTAAAACTACCTTTCCTTTTAGACCTCTGTCTCAGTTCGGGATCGTCCCAGGCCTGGAGATCCTGAGCTTTCGGAGCCAAAACATGAGACATGGAAATGCCCCCCAGGGATGTCAAGATCTAACTATGGTTGGACACACTCACAACATATTTTCCTGTTTAGGTTCAGAGAGGGAGCTGGGGATGTTCAGCCTAGGAGAAGAGAAGGTTAAGAGGTGATATGATAACCCTGTTTAAATATTTGAAGGGGTTTCACATTGAGGAGGGAGCAAGCTTGTTTTCTGCTGCTCCAGAGAATAGGACATGGAGCAATGGATGCAAGCTAAAGGAAAAGAGATTCCACCTCAACATTAGGAGGAACTGCTTGACAGTAAGAGCTGTTCAGAGTGGGACACACTTCCTCAGAGTGTAGTAAAAGTCTCCTTCCTTAGAGATCTTTAAACAGAGGCTGGATGGCCATCTGCCAGAGATGCTTTGATTGAGAGTTCCTGCATGGCAGAATAGGGTTGGACTGGATGGCCCTTGTGGTCTCTTCCAACTCTATGATTCTATAAAAGCCACCATGGCGTAGTGGTTTAAATGTTGGGCTGCAATGCTAGAGACCAGGGTTCAATTCCCAGCATGGCCATGAAACCCACTGGGTGACCTTGGGCAAGTCACACTCTCTCATCTTCAGAGGAAGGCAAGGGCTAACCTCCTCTAAATAAATCTTGCCAAGAAAACCACCATGATAGGATTGCCATAATGATAGGAAGGCACGCAACCGCAACCAAAGGGACACTTCCCAGATCAATGCACTGTGGCATTAAGGCAGTTTGGCAACACTTTAACTGCCATGGCTTAATACTATGGAATTCTGGGATGTGTCATTCCGTGAGTTATTTAGCCTTCCCTGTCAGAGAACTGTGACACCACAACAAACTGGGATATCATTGAGTTAACAACAACAAGGTAATGATATTTCCATTGTGCCAGTTGCAGGTACCATTGCTGCGTAGCCTTTGTTGTTGCTGTTCATTGCTGTCAAGTCTGCTTTGACTTATGCTTACTCTATGAATGTCAGAACTCTATGCCACTCTGTTATCAAGAGCCCTACTTGCACACTCAGGGCCATGGCTTCTTTGACGGAGTCTCTGCACCTGTAGTATGGTCTTCCCTGTTTTGCTATTGCCTTCCACCTTCCCAAGCATCATTGCATTTTCTTGGAAGGCATGTTTTCTCATGCCAGGGCCAAAGTACAACAGTCTCAGTTTAGTCATCTTGGCTTCTAGAAGTCATCTTCCAGAGATTAGTAGTCATCTTCTAGAGTACAGTTTAGTCATCTTCTAGTAGTCATCATCTTCTTCTAGGAAGATTTGCTCTAGAACCCAATCCTTTTTCTTTTTAGCAATTCACTGTATCCACAGAACTCTCCTCCAGAACCCTGTTTCAAATCAAAATGGGGAAAAATAATCCAATTATGGGAGAAGAAGAAAAAGATAATAACAAAATAGAGGTTTTCAGTTTAGGTAATGAAAAAGGGAAGGTGATAGGAAGAAGTGGAAATATATATATATGTTCCTTTCCGAAAAAGAAATTAAGGGGGACTTATTACGCTTTTCTTTACAAACTTTATATATCAAGTGGTGGAAAAATAATGAGTAAGAAATACTGGGGGTTTTTGCTCGTAGGAAGTTGTATGCATTTTTGAATGTTTGTTGAATGTTTGGGAGGGGTAGTAAGTTACTGTACAAAGGAATGAAAGTATGAAAAATACTAATCGTGAATGTTGTTTTTATATTGTACCTGAAAAGTGAAATAAAAGTTATGGAAGATTAGAACCCCATCTCAAATGAATATCCTAGTCTCTCCTATATCCCCCATCAGTGATCAGGACTGTCTTGTGAATTTGAGTGGAGATTTGTAGCTGAACCGAGCACATTGCCTTCCTCTGTTTATCCATTTCTCTATCTAACTGTATGTTTTGCCTGATTATACCTCTGGCTGACAAGGTAACTCTTGTGTTTTCCTGTTATAGTCATTTCTGCAGACACACTTATATAATACCTAAGAGATTGGTAATCTAAACAGAATGCCCTTTGGCTGTTTAATTTCAGGGCCACGTAGCACCCATGATCAAAGAAAGCAGAGCCCTCCTTCACCCTGCATTTGGATAATGTGCGGTTCTGGCTTTCGGGAAGTGTGATCCCAAAAAAGTAACTTTTCCAAGCTCTGTTTCCCCTATGCGCTTACAGCTCCCACAAAGTCCTCAGTTCCTTTCCATGCTTGCTGCCCAGTGGCCAGGCAAAATGAATTGAGGGGCCATCAGAAGTGAACCTCTGAAATTTTGCCACTCAGAGCAAAGGACAATATGGCACCAGTTGGCAAAGGACGATATGGCACCAGTTGGCTATTCCTACAAAAGCCAGCTAGGCTGGCAGATGAGGCTTTCTTCAACATTTGTAATGGGTCAGCATTCTCCATTGTACGTGAAGGCGGCAAGATAAGTTAGCAAGCGATGAGCAGATTGCATGCTAGGTAGCTTTTTCTTGCATGTGATAAACCTTTTCAAAGAAAGGTAGGAAATGAAGCACAATCCTGGGAATGTGAAGTGCTGAGTTCTTTGCTTCCATGTATCGCTTAAGGAACGAGATGGCAAGAAATCCCAGTGTCTCCACTGAGCATCTCCAAAAGCCTATTAAAGCCCATCTGTGGGTTACACTCTGGTTAAACCTGCATCTGTAATTAAATCTTTATTAATTGAGCAGAGCCCTGGGATTATTCCTGGCCGTTTTGGAAAATAAACCTGCTCTAATTAGTCCCTGTCTATAGGGGACCATTATCTTGTCATGGTCTCTCTTTGAACAAAGTCACCAACATGCCACCTGCCATTGTGATGGATGCTTTTGATAGCCTACCAGTCGATGTGGCCTTATTTTCTACAAAGGCATCAATGCGCCGGGGATGTTGGAGAGGACCACAGGCTATCTCCGAAAACAGAGGTACCCAGCCTCATGTTTGCTAAATATACTTTTATTGATTATAGTTGGCTCCTTGCATTTGCAGCTTTGACTTTTATGGCTTTATTTGTGGTTTTGACTAATGTGTTCTCTCTAGGAATCTCTAGCACCTAAATACAGTCGGCCCTCCATATCTACGGATTTGTTATCCACTCGACTGATGTGACAGATATAGATGTACTTTTTTCCTTTCCAGCCCTCGCGATAACTTTCCGTCACTCAAAGTTTGCTTAGAACCATAAGCTTTGATGCTCTCATGGCTGCAAGGGAAGCAATGGGAGGAGTGTTTGATAAATTGGGAAATTAGGCCTGCCAACTCTCTTCACCCATGTATGCGCTGGGACTTCTCAGGTTGTCCATTTATCATCATCATTGGAGAACAAGAGGCCATAAATATATCTCTGTGAGTTTTTGGAATGATAACGGAAGGGAATCTGACTCATTAATTCATAGGAATATTTATGTTCTTGGCAAGCTGGTGATTTTTCCCCTAGGCAAGGGAAGGCTCTTGGGTAGCGTTTTTCAGCACTATAGTGATTTATGCTTCCACTTAAAGAATATTCCTATGACAGGTCCTGTAGAATGCAGCAGATCTATTCTCTTAATGACCAGAGAGGAAAGACCTTCTCTGAGCACCAACAGAGTGCTTTTCTGGCACGATGTGGTGTATGGCTTCCAAGCAGATATGAACCCTGGTGCATTTTGAACAATGCAATGGCTGTTCCTTCTCCTACCCCTTCATTGGTCCCATCTCTGCAATCCACCTCTGTGCTTACCAATGTTTTGGAGATAGAAATAGAAACAAGACATAGGAGTTTATCACATGAAAGAGGTTGGGAGTTTATCCCATGAATATCCGGGGAAAATCGTGTAATTAGGTGAAACTATTTCACATGACGTCGCACAACACCCGCCATTAAAGTGGTCACAAAGAAGCATTAACGCACATCTTTTTACTATTGGGATTTCAGCGACAATGCATTTCCGATATCACTTTATTTCTGCAATTGGGTGTGATAATCATTCGCGCAATTACTTGCCATTTTCACTTTATTTGCAGGATACTTTAAATGCGCTTTAATCTCTCTTTAATGGTGAAATTAGACCCAGTGTGATAAACTCCTTAGTGACACTTTTTGTAGATGAAGCGTTAAGCCCAGAACCTGCTCCACACTCATTCACTGCTGAAAGTTTCCTCTTTAGGGCTTGTTGTGCTCTGCCTTTACTTACTGCAGGCTTCTGCGTTCCACTAAACTTAGCAATCTGGAACTTCATTGTTGTGCATTATGTGCCTTCAAGTCATTTCTGACTTATGGCAACCCTAAAGATACTCTATCGTGGGGTTTTCTTAGCAGGTTTCTTCAGGTTTGCCATTGCCATTCTCTGAGGCCGAGAGAGTGCGACTTGCCCAAGATCACCCAGAGGGATTTCATGGACCTTGGTGTCCAGAGTCATAGTCCAGCACTCAAACCACTACACTATGTTGGCTCTCATCAGGCTAAAGGCAATCTCCCTTTAAGAAGAAGAACCAGTAGCAGCGTCATCGAAGGTTCTGAGCAACCGTTGCACCACCGCGGTTCTAATTCCTCCTGGATTTGTTTTCAGAGCATCTCAGGGACAAAATTCACAGGGTCTCATTGCAGACCAGTGGGGATGATAGTCTAAAATAAGAAAGGTAGGATGCTGTACATGTGGCCAAGAAGTGCAGGAGGGAAAAGAGGGTTAGCGTTTGAAAACGTAAAGGCAGAGATGGGAAACTGCAGGGGACACAGGAGTGATGTTCCTTCACTCTCTGTTGGGCAGCACTATTGTCTTTTAGCACACTGGATATGATGTAACATCACTTCTGGCTTTCACATTAGCCAGTTTTCAGCAGGTCTTTCTGTTTCTTTGGTAGACTTAGGGGTCTTTGTTGTAGGTGCGCGAAATCAACCACCCCATGTGCTTTGGGGCAAAAATATCACCCAAAAATAGTCATGATCTTTAAAAACAATAGGTCTAGGGACTTTGGGGGCCACATGTTTGGGTCCCAAGTGCTGCATGTCCCCCACAAGTCACACTTAGCCTGCCTGTGCATTATAGAAAAATGCAGTTGGACGTCTCCCCAGGCCCTCATCTCAAGAGGGATCTTACAGCCCAACCTCTGAGACTCTCTCTGAAGTTTATCGCATGGGAGGGAATCGGCCAAATCTCATGCAGAAACGGGATTTAAATCCACAAAAGCGGGATCATTTTCAGACGCATTGTGCATTCATCCAAAATTAACCAGCAGAGAAAGTGGGCAAATCTCACAAAAGCAGGATCATTTTCAGATGCAGTCCTCTCTCTCTCTCTGCTGCTCGTCTTGATAGCTATCATTTGCCTGCATTTGATAGGAAGAGTGAGAAGGCAGAGCTGTTTTCTTTTGCTGTACTGAGCTCTTCCTCTGAATAGCTGTGCAATCGGGGAAAGAGATAGCAGTCTGAAGCCCCGCTATCTGCCCCACTGTCTGCTCACCTGTTTTTGCCACAGATAGAGACCAACAGGTCTTAATCTTGGCAGCTTGGAACGTGTCCCCCCATTTTTTGGTGTCACTCTGGTCTTGTGTTTTCCCAGCAACCTTTCTCCATACAGCTCAGCACTCTTGGGAGGAAGGCAAAACCACAAAGCAGGAAGTGCCAAGTCAGTTACGCCAAGCTCTTTGGTGGCCCCGGGACCTAACTGAGCGCACAAGAAACAATCCTGCACAGTTTTTTCTCTCCATACATCTCAGGGGTCGGGTTGAGGTTCCTGGACCACAGGCAGCTTTTGCTCAGCTGCAAGAGGTAACTGCCCAAATGCCTGTCCCTGCATCTGAGGTGTCTCTTGTTGCGTCTAAAGGAGATGGAGATCAGGTTAGGTTAGCTCTCTGCCTTCACGACCTGAGTCTCTTTATAGGGCTTTGGACTATGTCCTCTTAAAAATGCTGAGTTGTATGGAGGAGGGTGCTGGGAAAACACAAGACCAAGATGATATTAGGGCGGGGCTACTGAGAGGCTGTTTCATGGCAGTAAAGCAATGAGATGGGCATTAGGGTCATGGATTGTACCCTCTTCAGACTGCCTCTGGGGTATGCCATTACAGTGGTACCCCGGGATATGAATGCGCCGCGTTACGAAATTTCCGGGTTACGAAAAAAATCCATTAAAAAAAACTGTTCCGGGTTACGAAGGTTATTTCGGGTTACGAAAATTTTTTTGGTGCTTTTCGGTGCTTTTTCGCACCAAATCGCGGCTTTCGCTATTAGCGCCTATGGGGCTTCGGCTTGCGAATGCTTTTCGGGTTACGAATGGCGCCGCGGAACGAATTAATTTCGTAACCCGGGGGAGCCCTGTATCTTTAAATCCCTGGCTAATGTGGGAGGGAGGATGAGAGGCATCACTAGGGGTTCAGGCGGGTGCATGCTACACTGGGTGACACCTTGGAGTGGTGCACACCTGGTGGGACTGTTGCAGCTACTGGGCAAGCGAGAAAAGGCATTGCTTCTCTTTCTTTCTTGCCCAGCAGCCATGCCAGACCTTGAACAGGCCCTCCAGAGGCTACGACTGTCTGGTCGGGTGATACCCCACCCTCCCTCCACGTCACTTGCTGGCTAAGGGACATGCAAGTGACGTGGAGGGAGGGTGGGGTATTGCCCCCCCAATGTCCTTTTTTGGGACCCGCACTGGGTGGCACCAACCTCAGGGCCACTGCTTGAAACCCAGACAACCAACCAATTTTGAGCTATTAAAATATCACCAAACAAACCCGTGTGAGTAGAGTTGGAGTACAGGTCCTTTTAAACCAGCGGTTCTCAACCTGTGGGTCGTGACTCCTTTGGGGGTTGAACGACCCTTTCATAGGGGTCTCCTAAGACTATCGGAAAACACATATTTCTGATGGTCGTAGGAACCGAGACACTGCAATTTTATGGTTGGAAGTCACCATGTCATGAGGAACTGTATTAAAGGGTCACGGCATTAGGACAGTTGAGAACCACTGTTTTAAATTTTTCCTTGGATCTGGTTTTATACGGAAAATTTGGTGGGCCATTGTTTTTAACCCCGAAACTTTCCGTTCTATGGGTTGGGACAGCCAAGCGCTCCAGTGGTGAAATGAAGTCAATTTCTTGTCCCTGGCAGTTCTCATGTTTTGAGAGGTTGGGGGAATCCATAGTGGCACTTTTATCTACTTTCCTGCATCAATTTCTGTTTAATACATATATTAAACATACATACACACGTATCCCCTCCGTGTACAAAAACGTGGCATTGATTGGGAGGATGCACGCCAATAGCAAAATGCCTGTTATGTCCCAGCACTCTACAGTTTACAGAAAGAGTAAACAGTAAAAATCCATGTCAGGCAATGCCTTTAAGGCAGGGATGGGAAGCTGCCAGAGATTGCATTGCCCTCCGCCCCTCTGTGGCTCTAGAGAGCCAAAACAGACCCCCTCCAACTGTGATCTGAAAAAGTTGTGTGGTCTAAAGGGATTACTACACACAGCTTTTAAACTGCAATTGCTATTGGAAAATAGTACCTTTGGCAAATCATGTTGCGTGACAACGCCTCTGACCCATAGCTGCTATGTCGCCCAAGAATGGTTAGGGCATCCCTTTTCATTGACAGGGAAACCCATCAATAAGCTTGCAATCCTGCTTCAGTCCCATCCTCTCCCCCAGTCAATGCTCCCTCTTGCTATTCCCAAGCAGACTGGTTACCCAAAGGCATAGGGCAGGAAGGTAAGGTTAAGGGGAAGTCCAGAAAAGAATGTGATGATAGAAGCAGCCCCAGTCACGCAACTGCAAAGACGTGCAATAATGGCTGCTCACAAACCAGTCTGTTTCTATTTTCATGAACCAACGCGATAACAGCAAGAGCGAGGCTCATGTGGTAATATCCTAAGATTATTGTTTGCCTCCAAGTGATCAGCGATAACCCTCCACAAATCCAAATTTATTAGGGACGATCACTGTTGCAGAAGATTCTGGGCACCCTTTTGAGACCTCCAGATCCTCTTGTCAGGCAACATGTACAAAAAAGGAACGGTGATCAGAAAGTGGAGAATGGAGGGGGGGGGGGAGATTTACTTGGTGTTGAACTTGGGAAGCCTGCATGGTTGAAATAGCACCTAGTAAACAAAACCTAATCCGTTCAAGTCTGCAAACCCTCCTACGCTCCTATCTTAGTCCGTGCAGACTTCATATAACATTAAATCAGCCTTTACTCTCTCTCTGCTTCTAAAGATGCCAAGTACTGAAAGTATGCTCTTTTTTTGGGCTACAAGTCCATGAATCTCTCAGCCATCAAGGTCACTAGAGTTGCCATCCAAACAGGACATTTTCCCCAAGCTCTGTTTGCATTTAAGGCAGATGTCCTACCAAAAAGCCTCCAAATCCTTGTAGATTAGGCCACATGAGACCCCATGTGAAAATAAGATGGTAAGGAAACTAAAACAGGGATAGAGAATGGATGGTCCTTCAGACATTGTTGGACTGCATGAACTTTTTCTCCTGAGCAATGCTGACTCGGGTGAATGGGACTTGCATAGAATCATAGAGTTGGAAGAGACCACAAGGGACATCCAGTCCAACCCCATTCTGCCATGCAGGAACTCTCAATCAAAGCATCTCCGACAGATAGCCACCCAGCCTCTGCTTAAAGACCTCCAAGGAAGGAGACTCCACTGCACTCTGAGGGAGTGTGTTCCACTGTCGAACAGCCCTTACTGTCAGGAAAGTCCTCCTAATGTTTAAGTGGAATCTCTTTTCCTGCAGCTTGCATCCATTGTTCTGGATCCTGTTCTCTGGAGCAGCAGAAAACAAGCTTGCTCCCTCCTCAATATGACATCCCTACAAGTATTTAAACAGGGCTATCATCTCACCTTAACCTTCTCTTCTCCAGACTAAACATCCCCAGATGATCCCTAAGGCATTCCTCGTAGGGCTTTATGGTTTCCAGACCTCACCATTTTAGTTACCCTCCTTTGGACACACTCCAGTTTCTCCACATCTTTTTTTAATTGTTTTGCCCAGAACTGGACACAATATTCTAGGTGGGGCCTGACCAAAGCAGAATAGAGAGGCACTATTAATTCCTTTGATCTAGACACTATACTTCTATTGATGCAGTCTAAAATTGCATTGGCCTTGTTAGCTGCTGCATTGCACTGTTGACTCATTTTCATCTTGTGGTCTACTTGAACTCCTAGATCCCTTTCATATGTAGTCCAGAGACATCTGGAGAGCCACCTGTTCCCCAACCCTGGCTTCAGCAACGGTGTTGGTGTGACAGCTTCTTCAGCCCATTTGTTGTTAGGGATTTTGGGGGGCTGAGAGTGTGTGACTCACCTAAGATCATCAAGTGAGATCATCAGTCATGACCTCCTCCTGATCTCCTTATTGCATGACTCTTTCCATCTCCCTGTGAGAAGCAGCAGAGATTGCAAAGCCCAGAGGCCTCTATTGGGACTGTTTAGTGGTCAAGAGATGGTCAAGAGATTGACATAAACATCCTACATTCCCAGTTTATTGCAATTGAATTTTCAGAAACCTTTTTGGAGACGTGACCAATGAGCGGCGTTTTTAAAATTGCAATTTTTTAAATTAAAAAATGAAACGATTCTTGCATCATTTTGCAAAGGGGATGTTGACTAATCCAACCACGCTGGGTGCGGATGGACGCCCTTCTCCATCCTTCTTTGCTTGCTGAGAAGCCAGAGCAAACAAAACCTTTTTAAAAAGAAAGGGGGGTCATTTTTGGGGGGGCTCTCTCTTTTCTCTTGAAAATGCAAATGGACAGGCCGGTTTCAGTAAACCAAGCATGCTCATGCAATTGGACAAACTTCTCGAAAGGGTCTTTCTCCCCCTTCTTGAGGGGGAAAGGGGGGCAGGGAGGATTATTGCCATGCTGGTCATGTGTTCGAGGCAGCAGCCGGGCTCTGTCTGTCTGTCTGTCTCTCTTGTTTGATCCCAATAGGGGAGCTGACAGAGGGGAGGGGACTCCTTCTTTAGCATTGGAAGAGATGAGGATGATGGGGAGCTGAAGGCAAAAGGAGGAGAAGCACGGATGCAGTGGGCGCTGCTGCTCCCATGGAACTGGGGGCCAAGGGGGACCCTGTGTCCGAGACCCCATAGCTGAGAGAGAAGGTAGGACCTGGGTGAAAGGGTGGAAAGGATTGCCAGAGAGCCCCAGCAAAGGCAAGGCAGGCAAAAGAAGGAGCTGGAAGACAAAGGAAATGACAGGACAGATGCTCAATCTTGCCTCTTTGTCTCTGCATGCTTTTGGGGGAGCATCAGTGTAGGGAAGCAGATGGTCTTTGTATGTATTTTCCCCTCTGGGCAAGGTCAGGGGGCTGAGGATGGGTGACCAACGTGGGGTGGAAAGCGATGCTCACACAGGCATCTTGCTAGGCTCTTCAGCAGCATTGAGTGGGTGGGTGTGGATGGCAGCAGGAGTGCTACATGTGCCCTGAGGTTCAGGCCCAGTCGGAAAGATGGTCGGCTGGTGGCAGGACACCTTGGGTGCCAACCTGACTTCAGGGATCATTCCTTATCAATAAAGCATCACCTAGCCACCTGCTTTCTTCATCACGCTGAGCAGATCTTGCAAAGGACCAGGTGGATGGGTGGATCCTCTGAGCAAACTATCTTTGCTTTCAAATGCTGGTGTGTGAACCTCTCCATCTCTGGTTGCCTTCCTGGACAATGATGCCTTTCTTTTCGCCCCCTCTTTCCTTTTAATCATGCCTAGCAAATCCTTTTCTTCCTTTTGCACTGTGGTTTTTATTTTGCCCATGCAAAGGACTGGTGAGCTACCAGGCTGCTTTTGCCATTGTGTAGCGATGCAAAGAAGAGAACCACTTGCTCCAAGCAGTGGCAGAGGAGATGGTCCTGGAACCTGGTCTGAGAGAAAGAAACATTCCCTCTGTATGTGCAATAGGACAGGTCAGGGAAAAGGTTTCTAGCTTAACGTTGCTTTTGGGATCTTTTGTGAAGATGCACTAAAATCTTCTTTTTAAATATGTGGGGTATGGACCTGAATCCTCCTCCAGACATTTTTTTAAAATCCCTTAGACCCAGTGTGGCCTTGTGGTTTGGGTGTTGGGCTATGACTCTGGAGCCCAGGGTTCGAATCCCAGCTTTGCCATGAAACCCACTGGGTGGCCTTGGGAATATCACACTCTCTCAGCCTCACAGGAAGGCAATGGCAAACCTCCTCTGAACAAATCTGTCCAGGAAAACCCCATGAGAGGTTCACTTTAGGAGTTACCATAAGTCAGAAATGACTTGAAGGCACAAGGTGACAGTGACAGAAATAAAACAGGTCAGGAAGATTACTCAGGGTGTTTCCACACTGCAAAATCAAAATACTGTAGTTTGGGACCACTTTAACTACCATACTGTACTTCTATCCTACAGGGGTTTGTAGTTTGGTAAGAACTCTCTGACAGACCAGGCAGAGTACCTCACCAGATGACAAATCCCAGGATTCTGTGGGATAGAGACGTGGCAGTTAGAGTGGTATCAAACTGCTTTAATTCTGCAGTGTGGTTGTACCCAAGGTACAGACCTTCTCTTTGCCCTACTTGGTGCAAGGCATTGTGTGAAGTGGTGCACAGCCTCAATACAGGGTTGTCTTCTAGGATGGCTACTTACACAGTGTCCAGAAAGGTCAGCAGAGGAACTGAGTTGCTGCAACGTCAGTGCAGAGTTTGGCAAAGTTAAGCTTCTTTGGACTGCTTGTCCCAGAATCCCCCAGCCTTCATGGTTAGTGGTGCAAATGCAAAGACCAATGCTATAATTTGCATAGAAATACAGTCCCAGATGAAGACTTGTGGGCAGGTGATCTGGGTGACGTTTGTCCAGGTGATAACCACGGATAGGCATTTGTCTCTTCCTTCTTCTGGTTCTTTAATCTTTAAAGTGGACTTGAAATGAACCTCCTTTCTGTGGAGAGAAGTAGTCATGCCATTCCCCAAGCTAGAGCATGGAAAGCTAGTTCTGGAATGAAAGAAAGAAGTTACGGTTATAGTTCCAAGGCCCCCACAAATAGTTAATTGTTGCAGTTTTAAAAGTGTCATTTGTTGCTCCCAGTAACATTGTCCCCTTTCCTCCCAGAATGAAGAATCAAGGTGACTTCACCAATTAAATCAGATACAGTGCAAAAGATGATCATTAAAATCGAATTTAGAAAGTAATCCGTGTAAATGGGGGCAAATTTCTTTTTGAATGCCTTCAAATACATTTAAAAATATTTTTTGTTTAACACTATTACGAATCTTAGCCCTCATAGAAGTCAGGTAACTTTGTTCCCATCCATTATGCTCCTTTTATGCACCCTATTACCTCCTCCCAAAAAGGATGTGTTACAAGCAACGAAGTTACTCAGAACTCATTCCCTTCTTCTAAGTTGTGGCTGAGGCAGGAGCACAGAGTTTTGCAACTTTTCTCAAAAGTGACTGATCTCATCCAAGGGGAGAGGAAGAGGGAAGGAAAAGAGAGAGAGAATATAATAATAATTATTATTAATTAAATATTAAATTTTTAAAATGAGTCGATTTTTCCTCACCTGTAAGTCAAAGGCCCATGGGGTGAAGTCGCGGGGAGCATCTTCTTGTTGTTAACTGCCCTCTGGTCGGTCTCAACTTATGGCGGCCCTATAGATGAGACATCTCCAAGACCCCCGTCCTCCACTGCTTTGCTTCCTGCAACCCCATAATATCCATAGTGTCCTCCTTAATGGGTCCATCCATCATGTGCCCTTCCTCTCGTCTTACTTCTCTCCATCTTTCCCAGCATTATTGTCTTTTCCAATGAGTCCTTCCTTCTCATGATGTGTCCAAAGTACGACAGCCTCAGTTTGGTCATCTTGGCTTCCAGGGTGGTTTCCGGCTTGATCTGCTCTAGGACACATTTGTTTGTCCTTTTGACTGTCCATGGGATCCTCATCACTCTACTCCAGCACCACATCTCCAATGCATTGATTTCCTTCCTATCTTAACCATCCAGCTCTCACATCCCTACATGGCAATAGGGAATGCGATGGCTTGTATGATACTAACTTTTGTGCTCAAGTTGTATATCTTTGCATTTTAGGATCTTCTCTAGTTCTTTCGTAGCTGTCCTTCCTATTCTTGATCTTCTTCTGATTTCCTGGCTGTAGTCCCTATTTCTGTCAGTGTTTGATCCCAGGTATGAAATGCCCCAGGTATCTTTTACTACTTCTATTTCTTTATTGTCTAGGTTGAGCTTGTGAAGGTCCTCAGGGGCGGGGGGAGGAGTGTATCATTATTTTGGTTTTCTTTATGTTCAACATGAAGCCTGCCTTTGCACTTTCTTCTTTGATTTTCCTTAGTAAGTGTTTCAGGTCGGTGAGGTTTTCTGCTAGTAGTATGGTGTCATCTGCATATCTCAGATTGTTGATCTACACTGTAGAAATAATGCAGTTTGACACCACTTTAACTGCCACAGCTCCGTCCCAAAAAATCCTGGGATGTGGAGGCTATTGCCAGCACTCCTTTATCATAAAGATCTTGTAAAATTGCAAATCCCAGGATTCCTTAGGATGGAGCTATGGCACTTAAAGTTGTGTCAGACAGCATTATTTCTACAATTTAGACACATCCCTGGTGTGCTTAAGTCCTCCTTAGTGCCAAGATGGGATTACATGGAGGGCATTCACAAGGCATTCATGGCTCACTGCCAATTCCACAGATAATATACACATTCAAAGGGCAATCCTGCCCCAAACCTAGTGTGCTTCCCAGATGGGTTAGTACAACTCCCATAACCCTACAGGTTCCCACACATCCACACTGGGGATGGCCTGCCCTGGTGGGTGTCACATCGCTCAGTGGATTTCTTTTCTGGTCACAGTGTCCCCAACCTGTGATTCTTCAAACTAGAGTAGCAGTGTTAAAATAAGGGAGCTTCGGGTATTATATGAGGTATGCATTTCCACAGGGCCACATCAATGGCAAAATAATTCTTTGCATTGCCACATTCTCTCCAATTGACTTCCCTAGGCTTTGGTGTGATCAAAACACTTAGGGTTGGTGCACTGAGGCACAGGAGCAAAACAAGGATTTCTGAAACTGGAAGGCCAGTGACAATGATGTGGTCCCTTCCCATACACTGATCACCCAGCCTATGGCAGCAGACAGAGTAATGCCAATGGCCCCGACTGTGGTTCCTTCGCCCATATATCTTTGGAGCAGCATGCAAAGGAAAATCCAGAGAGCATCTCCCACACTGTTCTGAGGATATACAGATGGGTCCCCAACACCTTCTGTCTCCATCCAGAGGGAACAGCATGATAGAGAGCAGAGGATGGGAAGGGTGGCGCTTGCAAACAAAAAGATGAGAGAACACCCAGCTTCATTGTTCCTGCATTGCTAAATTGGTTTTTCTTTTTCATCATGCTGAAGCAGAAATATGAGGAATTTGGGGAATCTAGACCTCAGCATCCTTCAGTAGGCTCAGTTCAACCCCAAGTTGCTAGTTGCCAACCTCTGTCTTCAAGGCTTCTTGATGTCTACTTTCTATAGTGTTCCTAATGCTTTTGCAGGGTCAGCCTCTGCATGCCAGTTGTAAAATGTGCCAATTCCCCCATACCATTTGCTGGTTGTCTTAAAAATTCCAGTTTGAAGGGAGACAGCAACTGCTGTGGAAATCAAAACCAGCCGGTGCCACTGCTGCTGGCACCATTTAGAGTCCTATGATGACAGGTGTCCTTTTTCTGGAGTACTGCTCTGTTTCACATCTGGACTTGTGGCTGTTATTACTGTAGAAAAACTCTTTGGATTTCCCTTGAAAAACACCTCCAGAGCAGGTCAGTCCATGTTTCGACTTCGAACCATCAAATAAAACCAGTTGGATTGGACCAAAGCATGATTTAATCCAGTATGTTGTTCCTGGCAGTGGTCAGAAATACACCTCTATTGCATCTGAGACCCAAGTCTACAAAAGCTTATGTTCCAACTTCTTTCACACTGGGTTGATTCAATGAGGATAGAATCCATGAATTTGCAGGGCCTGGGCAGGGCTGTTGGCAAAGAGCCTTATCCAAATGAACGTTTTACCCCAAATTCCCCCTGGGTTCACTGTGTCTTGTTTACAAGATACAGGGTCAGGTCCCCAAATTGTTTCCGGAATGTCTCCATGATGCCCGCATCCGATTTAGGGCTTCCTTACCCTAACCCACATTTTAAAAACGCACTTTTTGCTGCAGGTTTTTGGCTTTCTTTCCCGTATGGCAATGTCTGTCTTCACTCACGGACTCCACAAGCCGCCGGTGCCACTGCTGCAGGCACAAATCACTCTGAGGTCAGAACAAGATGCCCAGCACTGAGCATGGCTGCACACTTTGTACCGACCTCAGCAGCAGTGCTAGGTGATGGACATGGCCCTACGGAAAAGCAGTTGCCCATTGTTGGCTGCAAGAGCCAAAAACTGGCAGTAAAAAAGAGCAAAATGCCATGAAGGCAGCATCATCCAATCCTTGGAGGTCTGTCACTGATAGCCATAAGTCAAAGGGTCGCCATAAGTCAAAGTTGACTTGATGGCAATTGACAACAACAAGAGGTATTGGCTGTAGTCTCCAAAACAGGGACATGGCCAAGGGTCTTAGGAAGGAGATCATCTGCTGTATCCTCCAGTGTCTACCAGCATCTCTGACATGAGACAGTTCCTTCATGCTGCCTAGTGGTAGGGCCATCCGCATAGGTCAAGGCATTTGTTCTCAAGTTACAACAAGTGTCCATACTAGGTGGGGGATTCTGGGAACTGTTGCCCCCAAAAGTCTCTTCCCCAATCTCTCAAAGAAGGCTGCGCCGCTTTCTGCCTCTCCTTGTGCCAGAGTTTGTAGTAACCTTTGGGAGTGTGTGTGTGTATGGGATGTCTTTCCCTCACCACTAAGTCACCACAAGCCGCCTCCACATGTCTCTGGGATTAAGGGCTGTGGCTTTTCCTGGCCAAGAGGCTGCAACAGCAGGCCTGAGAAAGATGGTGCCTTCTCTCTTCAGGATGACAGGCCTCTGGCGCGATGCCTTCCCCTCCTGGTGAACCAACTGCCACTGGCGCGAGGGAGTCCCTCTTCCCTCCCTCTGGCTCTTGCATTGTTTGTGGAAAAGCAGCTGAGGGACTGACAGCTTCAGGGCTCCTTGCCATCTCTGCTTTGCTGCAGAATTACATAGGGACGTGCGGGGATTGTGTGTCTGTGTGTTTAACATTTCTGTTGAAGAATTTTCCTCATGCTGTGCACACCAGACAGTCTGGACTTGGCCCGGGGTGTCTGCTGCTGGGGAAACGGCTTGTGATGGGCGAAGAAATTCAGTGTTTCGGCAAGTGCCCAGCCTAGTGAAAACCAGTGATGGCTCCATCTTGATCCATAATGTTTGCATCCTCTTATGAGGAGGGCGAGGGCACTGCAAGCTTTTGGGGAGCAAGATGATTCATTGCCATCATCAGGGTTGGCTCTACCCTTTTATTTTGCTGTTGTTGTGTGCCTTCAAGTTGTTTCCAACGTATGGCAACCCTAAGGCAAACCTATCATGGTGTTTTCTTGGCAAATTTGTTCAGAGGGGACATACCATTGCCTTCCCTTGAGGCTTTTCCACTTTCTGTCCAGGTTAATGTTGGGTTAACCCAGACGTCATCTGATAATAAATCCGCTTTTGCGGGGTTTTTTCACTTTAAATCCCATTTTTGCACCGGATCCCACCTGTGTGATAAGGTCCATAGAGTCAGAAGGGACCACAAGGGCCATCTAGATTACTACGTGTGTCTTTTAAATTACAGTTGGGAAATAGCATCTCTGGCGATACTTATTGCATGACGTTGCCTCCAACTCGTAGCTGCTGTGTCTTCAAAGCATGGTTCGGGTGTCCCTTTTCATTGACAGGGGAAGACCATCAATAAGCTCCCAATTGAGCTTCTTTTCCATTACCCAGCAGGTGCAAAATAACTATATATAAAAATATTGAATAAATAAATATTTATGTAGTAAATACATTAAAAAGCAACTTTTGGAGGCTCTGATTTAGTCCTACTATTTCTGGTCCTGGAGGTATCATCTAGCCAGTTGGACAAGTACTCATCCATAGCCATCAAGGAATTTATAAAGCTATCTGAGCTGGTGGCCGTCATTAAAACTTGTAGTATGGAGTTAAGAATCACACCCAGCATCTCTTTGGAGTCTATATCACGGGTTGTGTGTGTGTGTATGTGTGTGAGAAAGAGTAATAAAACAATAAAGACACACAGGCACATCTCTCCCCATGTCATACAACTTTCAGTGCAGAAGTACAACTAGATATGGGGAGAAAGAAATCTCTGTTAGGGAACTACCTAACAGTTTGGAGTCTCTGGTTCAAGTTCCTTGTCTTTCTCTCTTCCTCTTTCAGAACAGAGCTCCCTGCAGCCGACATTCAGCATGGAGGAGCAGCCACCTCGAGAACAACTTTCCCGGGATGTCCCTTCTCCCCTCGGCACGGGGGACCGGAAGCTCTTTGGTTACGTGGGGATTGAGGCCGTCCTGGACCAGATGCGGATCAAGACCATGAAGACGGGATTTGAGTTCAACATCATGGTTGTAGGTGAGCACAGAACCAAAACCCTAATCCCTAGAGATTTGTTTCTAAAGAAATTCGGACTGCAAAGCCCAGAATGGCATACTCTCCAACTGTCCCACCTTGGCTGGGACAGTCCTGATTAATTCTCTGTCCTCCCACTTTTTCATGTGCTTTTAAAATGTCCCAGTTTCTCTCTTCTCTCCCCCTTTTGTTCTCATCTTACTTCGTTTGCTGCAAACTGAGTTCAAAATGCAAAAAAGGGGAGAGGAGAGGGCAGAATCTTACCCTTCCCAGTATGCTTAGGAGAAAGCAAACTGTCAAGTCAAAGGCTTTCATGGCCAGCATCCATAGATTTTTTGTGGGTTTCTCAGGCTATGTGGCCATGTTCTAGAAGAGTTTATTCCTGATGTTTCACCAGCATCTGTGGTTGGCGTCTTCACAGAAGATGCTTCACAGATGCTGGTGAAACTATTGCAGCCTCTTCTAGCTTCTGGGTTCTGTCTCATTAATAACTTTTGGCATCTTGACCACACTGTGGCATTGCTTGGCCACATGTGTCCCCATTTCTATGCCACCTTTCTCCCAGAAAGGGACCCAAGACAGATCAGAGATAAAATTGTTTAAAAAGATTTTACAATAAACACTTTAAAACAGTATAAAATGATATTTTTAAAAAAGCATTGTTGTTGTGTGACTTTAAGTTGTTTCCGACTTATGGCGACCCTAAGCCGAACCTATCATGAGGTTTTCTTGGCAAGACTTGTTCAGAGGAGGTTTGCCATTGCAATTATTATTATTATTATTATTATTATTATTATTATTATTATTATGTTTATGTTTTAAAATGTGCACATCGATCGTTTTATATTTTGAACTGTTTATGGGCTGGTCCACATTGCAGATTAACCCCAAATTTCCCTGAGCTCACTGCATCCTGTTTACATTATTCTGGCCCAAAACCTTGAATTGGATCCAGACTGTCTTCACAATGCTTGCATCCGACTTGGGGTTTCCAGGAGTTTCTCTGAGATCATAATGAGATGCACAGTGTTGATAACATGAATGCATGGTCATTCTGACTTCAGAGCGACTTGCGCCTGCAGTGGCAATGCTGGCCAGCTCTCTGCGACTGCATGGAAAAGCAACTGCTTGTTGTTCACCAAAAAGTTGGCAGAGAAGGTATAAAAGGTATAAAAGGTGGGGTGGGGATTTGGGGCCATAAGTCAGAAACAACTTGAAAGCCCACAACAACAACAACAACAACAACAACACTCCTAGGAGGCTGAGATTGGCTACTTATGACCCAAGGGCAAACGTGGTCCATACCTGGTCTTTAGACATATGTGCATGACCACTTTCCCCAACAGCGACTCCATGTTGTACCCCAGACCCAGGATTGTGCAATGCTAGGATGTGACAAGCAATCCCTTCAAAGCCCCTGATTTGGAGAGATCTGCTGCCGTCGTCCCCTTGGTGCCTTAAATTCCCTGAGAAATGTTCTCTCTCTGCATGTAGGAGTTGGTTGATTTGTGTAGCTTTCCTCCAAGCTGCCAGCTCTTCATCTGTGCCAACCCAAAGGCCATGATTTGCTCCCCTCCAACGTGAGAACTGTATGCCACCTGCAGCTTTTCAACCGGCACCCTGCTGCATCCACCAATTCTGGGTTTTATGGGGGGGAGGCAAGGGGCTGTTGCTACTCCAAACACATGCAATCTGTGAGTGCTTAGTAAACAGTCAGTCCCTTTCCTAGGAACCTTGTGCCCTTTCCCACCACTACCCCTCCTCAGACCTCTTTCCCTCTGCCTCCAACTGCAGAGAAAGTCTTTGTATGGCCTTCTCTTCCAAAGCTATGGCCCTTTCCTGCACTTGGCAATAAATATCCCCAGATCAAAAGCTGGAGGCCCTTATGGAGATGCCAAAAAGTAATCCTGAGTAAGAAGGATGGTTATGTTTGGGGCCTGAAACTTCCTCCAGGGAGAAGAGCGGGGTGGATTAAGGGATCACATGTTTAAGAGTAAAGCAAAGGAGAACATGAAGCTTGCACCGTGGGATTCCCAGTTCTGGGGGAACCGGTAGAACAGGTGCAAGAAAAGAGGGTGTTCTGTTTCCCCCCAGGAGGACTTTAGGTACAAGATATATGGATGATCGCTTTCTAAGAGATGGGCCTGAGATGCCAGGGGCAGGAGAGGTCCTAGTGGAGAATAAGGGGTTAGATAAGCCAATATATCTATCAATCATGTCATTTAGTTGCCACTATTTTCCCCAAGACTGGGACTCCTGTATGCCTTGCCTTTGGGTCAAGACAGCTGCACAATGATCTATTCAACTCCCACAGTGGAGGATGGGGAAAAAGAAGTGTGTTTGTCACTGAAAAATCCCTTCCAGCTATGTATCCATGTGCCATGATTCATTCAGAGGGACTAAAAGGAACCAAATCCAGCTGCTTAGGAACCTCAGCTTTAAGAAAAAACAACATATCTTTCTTGGTGCAAAGGTAGACCTGAAAGATGTGCGTTAATGCTTCTTTGTGACCACTTTAATGGGGGGGGGGGGGGTGCAACATTGTGTGAAATCGTTTTGTGTAATTATGCAATTTTTCTGGGATATTCACGGGATAAACTCCATATTTCCTTCATGTGATGTCAGGTTGGAGCAAGCTTGTTTTCTGCTGCTCCAGAAAATAGGGCCCAAAATAATGGGTGCAAGACTATAGGAAAAGATATTCCACCTAAACATTAGTAAAAAGTTCCCGACAGTAAGAGCTGTTTGACAATGGAAGACAGTCCCTCGGAGAGTGATGGAGTCTCCTTCTTTGGAGGTTTTTAAACAGAGGCTGGATGGTGGCCATCTGTCGAGGGTGCTTTGATTGTGAGTTCCTGCATGGCAGGGGTTGAACTGGATGACCCTTGAGGTCTCTTCCAACTCTATGATCCTATGATTCTGTGAAAAGCCCTAGGATCCAGCCATACCCTACAGACAGCATTGATTTACTCCTTGCACCTTCCAGTTACAATCAGAAGCAGACCCTGGAAAAGTTAACTTTTGGGGGCTCCAGCTCCCAATCTCTTATGATGGTGGGAGGATTCTGGGAACCGTAGCCAAAAAAGTGATGAGGTTGTAATTGAAACAAAAAGATGTCCGTGGCCAAAAAGGAAAAAAAGGAAGTCTCTAACCACCCACCCGGTGCCAGCTTTGCCTTGCCACAGTTGGGCAACAGGGTCAATGTGGTGTCTGCCAAACACCCGTCCTCCGGGGCCCAAAGGGACTGTCAGATTGCAAATCAGGAAATATAAAGCTGTTTTAAAAAGCTGCTCCAGCTGTAACTTCTCCGACCCTTTCCTAGGAGTTGCACATCTGGCTTCAATCAATCCTGGGAACACACACATACACATACACACACATACACACACATACACGCACTTTCCCATGTGGTGAAGCTGGATGTGTTTGAACTTAAAAGGAGGGTGTGCATGGAGGGGTAGGGACAGGAAAGCAGAGCTGCCTGTGTGACAAGGAGAGGGAAACCCCCCTGAAACCAGATAAGCCGCTTGGGAGGGGGGGAGTTGAAATAAACAAGCAGGAGGGGAAGGGAGACCCAGAGGGCCTTTGTTTTGAGATACGGGGGTTTCATTTTTCTTCTTTAAAAGAACGCTGTTGGTTCATGCATACTAAAAAAAATCACTCTGGACAACAGAACAAGATAGGTCATTGTTTCCATGCTGCCTTCCCTTCCAAACAAACATAGCTGATAGCATTTTATCTAACTTCTAAGTCGAATGAAGAATTCAGGTTGGTTGTGGGATGTGCCATTGCAAGCTGCTGGTTTCCAGTGCACCCTTCAGCAAGCAGACTATTGGAAGGGTCTCTTCCTTTTCTGTTCCGTTTGGTAGGAGAGCCTGCTCTCATTCATAAGCTGGCCTCTTTGTACACCTTGTGCACCAAGAGAGTAAGGATCATGGTACTGAAGCCTGTACTACAGGCCACATTCCCACTTACAAATAAATCGCTTTGTGAACCGAATCGATGGGTCAGTTTGGCAGCGGAGCGTGGTTCACATTACATATGGCCCGATCACATTTTCTTCCTGCAAAATAAAATAAAACATAGTTCACATTCATGAATGAATCGATTCAAAATGGACCCGCTCCAGCTGGCCAAAGGACAAATTTAAACCGATTCCGATCCGCATCTGGTTCGCACTTGCGTAGAATCAATTTATCAAAAAAGACATGGGAAAAAATCAGTGCCAAAAGGTTGTGGGTTAAATGGGCCTAGCACACGTTCCCCCCCCCCAGCGCATGGCCCCTTCAGCGATTCGGTTCAAGTGCGAACCAGGGTCATTTAAACCAGTTCAAACCGATTTGTGATCCGGTTTAAAAGGTAGTGGGAATGAGGCCTATAGTAAGCCTTCTGTATCCACAGATTTTTTTGTCTATACATTCAAGCATCCACAGCTTGCAAGTATTTTAAAAATATATGCATTCCAAAAAGCAAACCTTGTTTTTAGTGTTTTATATAAGGGATGCCATTTGACTCTGGCGTTGTATTTAATGGGACTTGAGTATCCACGGATTTTATTTAGTGGGACTTGAGCATCCACTGATTTTATTTAATGGGACTTGAGCATCCATGGGGGAGTTGGAACCAAACCTCAGCAGATACCAAGGGCCCACGGTACTATTGTCCAACATTTCTATGATACATGGCCATGCTGATAGCAGGATTTGAAGAGCTAGAGTCCAAGAAAGGAGTGTTTCCATGCTCCGCTTAATTCAAGGTGTCACCCAGCACAAGATGACAGGAGTCTCTTCTAGATCCTCCAGCTGTAACAGTGTCTTCCGTCATAAAAGTCCTGCTGTGGTCCTTCATTCCTTCCAAATTAATTTCAAGAGCCCCTTCCGTCTGTTTGGCTTTGCAGCCCCAAGCAACTGTTGTTGTGACCCAGCCAAGGCCAAAGGTGAGGCAGTGTTAATGCCCCGGAGGAGAGAGATCTGAAAAGGTCCCAAGAAGGCAAAGCAGAGGCAAAGCTTTATTAGGAAAAAAAATAATCTCCCCACTGTTTGGGCCTGTCATGGTTGCTGTCAAGCATGCAGGGCAATGTCTATCCCTTTGTACATGGCGAAGGATGTTGCAGGGTGGGGAAGGGCAACAGAGAGTGGGAGTAAAGCTGCAAATCTGGGAGTCTTCATGGTTCTTCTCTTCCTCTCATCCCTTTGCTTAATGTTGCGTCCAGATGGTCCTTTGTGTTGATCACGTTCAGGTCTGGATTCCTCTTTATTTAGGGTTCTTTAGCTCTTGGACTGTCCAGCCTTTCAAACCTTCAAAGCCGAAGACTGTCTTCTGCAAACTAGGTCCTCAATGGCAAACCCACTCTGAAGAACCTTGCCATGATAGAGTTGCCTTAGGATCAACATAAGTTGGAAAGGGCTTGGAGGCACATAGCAACAGCCAAGAAGGACACCGGTTTCAGGAATCAGGCTTTATCCTGGCTGTCTGTTAAGTTTTCACACCTTGGATGATGTGGTTTCAGAGCTTACTCTTCTCTCTCCTCTTCTCTCACTGCTTCCCACCACACCCAGGACAGAGCGGCCTTGGAAAGTCCACCATGGTGAACACACTCTTCAAATCCAAAGTCAGCCGGAAAACAACATGCCCCGGATATGAGGAGCGCATCCCCAAGACTGTGCACTTGCTCTCTGTCACCCATGGTAAGAGCCGCTCCTTCTTTCACTCTCAACTATTAGAACATTATGATTCCACATTAACAGCCAGTCTGAGCAAGAAGGAGGACTTTGGCTGCATCTGCACTCCAGAAACAATGCAGCTTGACACCACTTTAACTGCCATGGTTCAATGCCATGGGAATTTGGATGTTGTCATTTTGCAAGGCATCTAGCCTTCTCTATCGGAGAGTTCTGGTGCTGCAGCAAATGACAAATCCCAAGGTTGCATAGTATGACACCAAAGCCAAACTGCATTACTTCTGCAGTGCAGATTCAACCCTGGCTGCTGCTGGCTGTGTCATCCAGACGTTGCCATTGACTTGCACCCGCTACCCCCCTGCTTGGAAGAGGCCTGTGTCTGAGAACATGAACTCTGGCAAACAATGGCTCTCTTGTGAGGCTTTCCCACTAGGCCACAAGAGCATCACCATGGCTACTTTCCAAGGGAGCCCAGGCCTGCCTTGGGGTGGGTGCTGCCATTCTCATGGAAGGCCGAGGGGGTCTCTTTTGCAACAGGCCTCCCTTTCCCACACACTCTTTGGGGTGCATGGCTTCCCCTTCCAGCTTGCTTTGGGAGATGTTTCTCACTCAGCCTGAAGGGGAAAGTCAGCTGTTCAACCCTGTGGGCCAAAGAGAACATTGCTTTATGCACACTGTTGCATGGTTGAAAAAACCCACAACAGCAATGAAACCATTGGATAGGAGCTAGCTTTGGACTAGGACTCTGGAAACCAGGATTCGAATCCCATCTCAACCATGGAAACTCACTGGGTGACCTTGGCCAAGTCACACACTCTCAGACCCAGTGGATGGCAATGGCAAATGACCCTCTGAAGAAAGTTGCCAAGAAAACCTCATGACAGGTTCCACTTTAAGGTCACCATAAGTCAAAAATGACTTGGGTCACACCAGGTTGGGGCTGTGGAGGGAGCGCTGTGACATTTTGCCCACTGAAGTCCCAATCCGTATTTTCCCCATCTGTGCACTTTCCAGTTGTCCATGTTCACCTGGGGATTCTGGGAGCTATAGTCCCCAAATGTCAGCTTTTCTAAGCTTGATTTTCATCCCCCTCCCTTGATTCAGACTGAGCCATAGCCCTCATCTTCATTACAGAATTAATGCAGTTTGACACCACTCTAACTGCTATGGAATTAAAGGATCTGTAGTTCTGTGAGATGTTTAGTGTTCTCTGTCAAATAGCTCTGGTGCCGCAATAAACCACAGATCCAAGGATACCATAGTATTGAGCCATGGCAGTTAAAGCAGAGTCAAACTGCATCAATTCTGCAGTGCAAATGCAGCCTGTGTCATGTTGTTTTCCTTTCTGGACTCCTCTTCATTCTTTCTCTCCCTCCCCCCAGAAAAGTGCCTTTCCTTTATTCTTATTATATTAAGAATAAGTTCATTTTGTCAGGAAAGCTATATCCCAATCCCTAGTATACTGATCACCAATTCTAGGAAGGTGGATTTGTTTCCATTTCCAACTGTCACATAAGCAGTTGTTTTAGTGTCCTCTATAGCAACTAGCTCTGTTCTCAACGTGCGTGTTTTAACCGTGCCAGATCTTAATATTTCCAAAACCAGGACTTGATTTGCTGGGGAAACTGGGTGCCAGGAAACCCAGTTTCTCCTGGGCAAACTGTCAACGCTGGAGCATATGTTTTAACTCCAAAAGCAAGGAAATAGTGGGCGAGCTTCAGAGCCTCTAAAGTAATGGTATACCTTCCGTTCCTGGCAGTTGTCGAAGAGAAGGGAGTGAAGATGAAGTTGACGGTGACCGACACACCAGGATTTGGGGATCAGATTAACAATCAAAACTGGTAAGAGAGCCTCAGTTTTTGACACGTCCAGGAGAAAGAGGAGAATTGGTTTTATTAGTTATGCTTTGTTGAATCAAGCCAGGCTTGGAAGTAACCGGTTAGGATCTGCATTGCTCTCTCTTTTCTTGAATATGTGTGTGAGAGCAAGCAGTGAAAAAGAAAAGCACATGATGAAGTGCAAAAATATAATCTGTCATAGAAGCACTGACCACCCTCTACTCTCTCTCTCATATCCATCCAACCTTTAGTGCCACCACAGTTATAACTACTGATGTCTTGTAAGTTCTT
>NC_056529.1:31685663-31746842 GCF_019175285.1 Sceloporus undulatus
TCACATTGTTTTCCTTCTTTTCATCCTTTACATCCTTTGTTACATGACCCTAATTTTTACCCTCGACGTATCCATGGGTCATATCAAAATCTATGATTTTTACCCCAAAACCTGGCCTGGACTTATGCATGAGGTCGACTTATAGTCGAGTATATATGATAGATACACACACATGTTCCAAAAAGCAAACCTTGATTTTATAAGGGATTCCATTTCACTATACTGTTGTATTTCATGGTAACACAATAAGCCCCACCAAACCAGCACAAATCATGGCAGTTTCAGTTCCCTTGCAATCTTCCTATCCCCACAATCCCCCGCATGCAAAAATCAGACGTATGTGGGCCAGGGCCAGAAGTGATGTGGCATACGTTCTGGTTGCCCCAGTAGCCGCCATGCATCCCATGGGGAAGTCATGGCATGAAATCATTCCTACCATTTGCAATCTTGTCCTAGCTAAAGGCTAGTTTCTAGCCCAATACAGTAGACTCTGACTGGTAGTCATTGCCCAGGGCCTTAGGCAGAAGTCCTTGCTGGCCTTGCTCAGAGCTGTTGGAGACTGAACATGTGCTCTGCCACTGAATTGGTGCGTCTCTGTGTGCGTTAATCCTTTGTGCGCTCCACACGTCTCTGCTCCAAATATGCTCCCCCATCTGTTTTTCTCTGTCCTCAAGTGTTCCAGACATGGTCTTACCCTCGCAAACCCTTGTTGAGCACCACTTCTATGGGGGCTGGGGTAGCTAGGGGATTAATTTGGAGCAGTGAGCAAGGGAAGGGTTGAGTGGGTGCACAGATGCTTCTTCTTTATACAAAAAGCACTCCCACCCAAAGCTGCAGCTGTTGGATTTTTTTTTTTTACTACAGAGTTGTTACTCCATATAGAGGGTCCTGAGTTAATAATGTCACAGGAACTGGCTAAAATGCAATGGTTCACTTTGGCTCTACAGGCATTTGGGAGTCCAGCTCCGAAAATAATGCACCATTGGCAATGCTGGCTGGAGCTTCTGGGAGTATAAGTCCAAAATACCAGAGGCTGGGAAACCTTGGACTCTACTAGGAGGAGCCCACAACTTCCATATAGCCCAAAGCTTGGAAATGTTACTTTTTTTTGAACTACGTCTCTCATAGCCTCCCAAGCAGCATGGCTAATGGTCTAGAAGAATATGAGAGCCGTAGCTGATAAAGTAACTTTGCAAGTTGTAATGCATCCCTTTGCTGCGGGGCACTCTAAACATATGTGATAGTAGGGTGGGAGGGGTGGAAGTAGTATTTCTCTAGCAACAAAGCATTAAGTGTCCCAAGATAGTGTGATAATGAAGCGTTATTTCTGTGTAAGGCATACTGGATAGCCTGCAGTTTTTTAAAAAAGTAAATAGTTGCATCCTTGAAAGCAATTGCTTGATGTGATTCAGAGTCTTGCTCTCCTCCCCGTCATCACACTCTCTCTTTTGCCTGTAGCTGGGAACCAATAATTGAATATATCAATGACCAGTATGAGCGCTACTTAAGAGAGGAGGTCCTCATCAGCCGCAAACGGAAAATCCCCGACACCCGAGTCCATGCCTGCGTGTATTTTGTGCCACCCACCGGTCACTGGTAAGTCTTTCTCATCCCATGCCAGGCTGCATGGGTTGCTCATATGCAGAATAGAGCTTCATAGTTGTGAGCTGTCTTCTGATAGAGCCAGAGATTTGGGAAGACCTTGGAGGACATCTAGTTCAAATGCTGGATGCAACAGCAGTATCCCAGACAGCTATACAGTGGAGTAATAACAGACTTTACCAACAAATAAAATATGAATTACTGTATATCTCAAAAGGCTGCCAAGCATCTGTTTAAGGACTTTCAGCAAAGGAGAAACCACCATTTCAAGGATAAACTGTTCACCTCTCAGAACGCTGTTGTCCAGAGGTAGGAAATCACTCATTTTGAGGATCACGGGAGCTGTCAGAAGTGTCCTCTGGACCGCCTGTCACCTTTTCCATGGTTCCCTGTTTACCCTCCATGCCCCCTGCCTCTTGGAGCCAACACCGCCAACAGGTATGATAGTGAGGAGCACTGGGGCGGCTTTGATCAGCCAAGGGAAGGCAGGGGCTGGTTCGTGCCTTGCATACCTCAGTACCTGCCAGGAATCTTTGTCATTTTCAATTAAACAAACTATTTTCCTCCGGTTTTTTTAAAAAAGAGGGGTGGGGGATGAACTACCAGGCTCCTTATTCTACTCCTCATCTCCCCCCCCCCCCTCCAATGTCTGTGGGTGCTTTTGGCCCCATGCTCTATTTTCCGACATCTGTGGCACAGCTGCTCTCCTTTCTCACCTCCCTGATGTGCTTCAGGTCAGCAGGAGACAGTGCACCAAAGCCAGGATGCTTGATGCTGCAGAGGGAGAGGCGAGTGTTGTGTGGTTTGGGCAGAGGATGACTCCAAATCAGTTCCTAAATCAGGATGAAGCCTTTTTGCTTCTTCGTTCCCACTTTTAAAAATAATCCCGATAGACCATCTGAGCTAATGATGTCTTCATAGATGCACAGCTCCCCCTAAACCTCTTAGGAATTGCAAGGGGAACACTTTGTATTCCTTGGTAGTTTCCCATCCAAGTACTAACCAGGACTGATCCTGTTTAGATTGCAAGATCAGATGGGTTCTGGTGTCTTTAGGGTATTTAGACCCTACCTCTTGTTCTTGTTGTTGTGTGTCTTCAGGTCATTTCTGACTTATGGCAACCCTAAGGCTAACCTATCATGGAGTTTTCTGGCAAGATTTGTTCAGAGGACCTTTGCCATTTCCATCCCTTGAGGCTGAGAGTATGTGACTTGCCCAAAGTCACCCAGTGGGATTTAGGGCCAAGCTGGGAATCAAACCCTGGTCTCCAGAATCATAGTCCAACACTCAAACCACTATGCAATGCTGGCCCTAGTCCTTGCCTCACATAGGGGCTTATCATACTGGGGCTAATTTTGGCATTAAAGAGAGATTAAAGCGCATTTAAAGCATCCCGCAAATGAAGCGGAAATGGCAAGTAATTGCATGAATTTTTATCACACACAATTGCCGAAATAAAGTGATATCGGAAATGCATTGTCGCCGAAATCCCAAAAGTAAAAAGATGTGCCTTAATGCTTCTTTGTGACCATTTTAATGGCGGGTTTTGTGCGACATCATGTGACATCGTTTCATACAGTTATGCAATTTTTCCAGGATATTCATGGGATAAACTCCTGATCCCCTTTATGTGATAAACTCTATACATAAAAATGTACCAAGAGTTTTTGGAAAGCATGGCACCTAGTGACAGAAAGCAGCATTGCCACTCGGAGCATTAAGATGAGGCTTTAAAACAGCTGTTGTTTCACCTCTGGTAAAGCAGGGTCACTCTTTCTAGATCTATGAAACCAGGCCAAAATAGAATAATAACATTAGCGTAGCCATGCTGTGGGATAATCTCTGGCAAAGAACGGTTTGAAAGAGGAAATCCAGGCTTGGAAAAATAAGTCCACACAAGCAGAGATTGTGGAAGTTACTTGTCAGAGTTACTTCCAGGATGGTTGCATTGACTGGGTGATTCTGAGAGATCGAGGCCAGAAAAGTAACATTTCCAAGCTCTGCAGATAAGTTACTAGTCAATCTGCAATGGCCTGGAAGGGGGAAAAAGAACTAATGATCTTTTATCTTACAAAAGTCGTGTTTGCTTGAAAGGAATGGCCTGGTCCACTGACCCTGATCATGCGAAGGTAGTGTTGATCCTCACCACAATTGACCCCATGTGGCCAGGAAAGTGGCTAGACCACAAGAAAGCATGCCCAAGGCTTACAGTGGGTTTTTTTTCTCTTACCGAAGGGGGAGAGAAGCCTACAAAGAGAAGTTTCTGCTGATACAAATAATCCACAGTTGGGTTTTTTCCCCTCCAGAACATGAATTTAAGGAGACGGCAACGTGGGATTTTTGATGCTGGGTGGCCTGAGAGTGTGTGGCTCGGGTTTTAGGCTCCTTCTGACACAAAAGAACCATCAAGTCAATGGACAATAGAAATAAAAGCAAATAGTCTTGGTTAGCAGATCCTTGAGCAAGGAAAGCAAACATCCCGTGTTGATTCACCTATCTATCGGATGGCTAAGTCACGGTCCAAAAGCGGAGGCAGACATCTTCCCTCCATCTTATCAGGAGCAATGTCTACGTTTGCTAGGAAGTGCCGCCAGCTTCTCACAAGCATTTCTCGACTGACCTCTCTTTCCTTATCACACACCAAACCAAACCAAATCCTATTCCCTTTTCTAAACTAGGTTTGTGAGATGGAGAAAAACCTGGTCAGGAGAGCAAGAGTGCGTTTTTATATGGTAGAACTTTGAACTTGATCAAAAACAATTACTTGGATATATGCTCAGAGACACTCTTGTTTCGTTTCTTAATTATTATTATTATTATTATTATTTATATCCCACTTCTCTGTTACAAAAACAACCAGAGCGTCTGTTCTTCAAAGAGTATGCGTCTCTCCTCCCACGCTGCCATGGAGTTTGGCGCATGGCTCCAAGTTGTAGATCTTACATTTCTTGTACATAAAGAGAATAAAGAAGTCCAGGTAGCTATAAAGTGGAGTAATAAGATTATTAGTACCAGCTAAGGTGCCTAGAACAATCTTTTGGGATTCTCTATAAGTTTTTCAGTGAGCCAAGTGTCATTAAAGGCACATTCCAGATAGTCAAGTTAAGAAGGGCTAGGATAACACATAGCTGACAGAAGGAACCAAAGGTTTGGAAGGCCTGGGAAGGCCTAGGTCTTGTTGCAATGGTCACGCCGGTGATATCTGGACTGTGCACAACGTCCTGTTTTTCCCTTCTCAGGCTGCGTCCCTTGGACCTGGAATTCATGAGGCGGCTCAGCAAGATCACCAATGTGGTGCCCGTGATTGCCAAAGCCGATACCCTCACCCTAGAGGAACGGGCAGAATTCAAACAGAGGGTAAGAGGACAAGGAGGAAGCCATGGAATGATGCTGAAATTGGATTGAACAAAGAATTATGCACAGTATCTTTCTTACCCTCTGACTTTGCCGTTGGGTGATGTGCAGTTCTCCATTGGGTTGCTGAGTAGGGGAACAGGAGAAGTCACTTTTGTGAACTATAAATCCCATAAGCCCCCATCCAGCATGGCCACCAGCTATACTGCCTGGGGAATTCTAGGAGTTATAATTCAAAAAGGAACGTTTCCAAATTATGGAATGTGGATTGTATAGAAAGAATGTTTATGTAGATGGGGGAACTCATGTACATGATTCTGGCTAACAGAAAGAAAGGCACATTGCACATGCTTAGAGGCATTACCACATCATCTGATCCCCATTCTCCCAGGCCAACAGCTATGTTGGCTAAGAGATTCTGGGAGTTGTAGTCCAAAAATTACTGTTTTCATGTGTGTGTCTGACTTTATAGGCACTCAGGAGGCCAGTTTAGATTAGCAATCTTCACATATTTATTAACGCTGAACATAACATCCTAATTGATACATTCAAATTTTGAATCAAGTTTAACATTAATATTCAGCCTCAACTCTGCCATTTCGAAGCTCTAGTTGAACCTTGTTTTTAATACTGGAGAAGGTATAATGCTCACAGTCATGGTAGGGTCAGTCCAGAGAGTATGGATACTGTTATGCAGTGCGCACAGTATCGAATTCCTTATAACCAAGTTCCAATTGTAGTAGACCCATTCAATCAATTGAAGGGTGGAAAGTCAACACTTTGCATGCACCCCATTGATTCAGTATCTATATGTACTCTGAATGTCCCAATGATGAAATCTGCTTTGCTGTTTTGTGACGTTCTTTCATCCCATCAACAAATAACCTGCATTCCTAAGCAAACCAAGGGGAGTGCTACCTCTCTCATCTCGGCCAATTCTTTTATCTTGGCAGATTCAGAAAGACTTGAAGGCCCACGGAATCCATGTTTACCCCCAGGTGGACTTTGATGACGACCCAGATGACCGGCTTCTGAATGACAAAATCCGGGTAGGTGGTGACAAACTGAGCATGGCAGTAGTTCTCTGTGGAAACCTGGTTTCCATTGCAATGTCGTCTGTGGTCAGGGGTGTCGATAGGTGGGTGCGGAGAGTGTGAATATTTTTGCAGGGGGTGGTCCACTTTGAGATAAGGGGTGCATCTACACTGTAGAAGTAATGCAGTGTGAAACCACTTTGGCTGCATCCGCAGTGCAGAAATAATCCAGCTTGACACCACTTTAACTGTCATGGCTCCATCCCATGGAATTCTGGGAACTGTCGTTTATTGTGCCACCAGTTTTCTGACACAGAAGGCTGAATGTGACATCCTTGGTTTTACTATGCGATCCCTGGTTAGGATTGTCTGGTGTAACTATTCCAGGGAGTAGACAATGCACTCTTGAGGGAACGAAAGTGGGTCCAGGGTCTATAAATGAAGCCAAAGATCTTCAGGGGATATGCATAGTGATCTTAGGGTGCACCTATGCTGTAGAAATAATGCCATTGGACATCATTTTGAGTGCTTTAGCTCTATCCTATGGCATCCAAGATTCTGTAGGATGGAGCCATGGTAGTTAAAGTACTGTCAAACTGCATTATTTTGACAGAGTAGATGAACTCAAAGTCATATTGTGGTTTCCCTGCATGGCATCAACAATCCAGTTATCAGTGCCAGCCACATAGCCTTCAGCTGCTGGCTTTCTATTCTTCAAATGGAGAGAGGGTTGTTCTGCTTCTCTAAAGAAGTGTGGACCGCCTTTGCTTCTGGCTGATTGATACAGATTTAACACTAGAGGACAAAGGTGTGATGGTCCCCCAGAAAGGAGGGCAAAAATACTTGGCTGTCCATTTGATAACCTTCTCTTGTTGTCTTCATTTAGGAGAAAATCCCCTTTGCCGTGGTTGGAGCAGACAAGGAGCATCAGGTGAACGGCAAGAAAGTGTTGGGCCGCAAAACCAAGTGGGGGGTCATTGAAGGTAATGTCTGTTGCAGCTTTGCCTCTTGGTTTGACATGGCCCGCCCAGGATATTACTCACTATTTTCGCTTTATTTGCAGGATGCTTTAAAAGCACTTTGATAGCTCATAGTCTACTTTCTCAGATGCATTTGTGGCCTGTTCATAATGGTACAAGTCTGCTGCCTGAGACAGTCATCCTATGGTAGTCCTTGGCTTGCATTCATAACTCCTCCAGCAAGAGAGACGTCTCAGGGATTCTTGTTACCTTGCCCTGGAATTGGAGCACCTGCAGAGTCCAGCTTCCCACATTCTTTCCCCTACACACAAACACCAAACCTCTGCTCTGCATTCCACTGTTTTCATACCCATCTCTGGGCCAAGATAGTTCAGCCGCTCCCACCTGGAGCAAACGTGGCCAGCCAAAAACTGGGGGAACGCTGCGTGGAAGAAGGAGAAGCAGGTTAGCAGACTCGGGTGGTGTGTGTGTGTGTGTGTAATGGAGGACTCCTTCTTCTACCTCTGGAAAAGATGGTCATCCCATTGTGGCATCTTCTTGCATATCAGGAACCCTGTTTTCTAGACCCAAAATACATCCAGAATTCACATCTTTAAGTTAGATTGCATCTCCACTGTAGAGATCATGCAGTTGAGCACCTCTTTAACTGGCACAGCTCCGTCCTACAGAATCCTGGGATTTATAGTTTGGTGAGTCTCCAGCCCTCTTTGTCTGAGATGTCTCAAGACCTTGCAAAACTGTAAATCCCAGGATTCCATAGGATGGAGCTACAGCACTTAGGACCTTATCACACTGGCAAAATCCCATTCAGAAATGTCTACTTTAAATCCTGTTTCCGTTTGGGATTCCTCTAGTGTGCTAAGGTTCTTAAAGGGGTGTCCAACTGCATTATTTTCTACAGAGGAGCCGCACCCTTGACCTTTCTTTGTTTACTTGGTTAAGATTTGTAGTAAGTGGAAATGTTCCCTAAATGCAAAAGAACTGATGGAAAAGGACAGTCGATAGCAAATACTGTACAGGTTATTGGTATTAGAATGGTTGCAATCGCGTTCACCATTATTCAGTTTCCTATCACTGGCTTTTTCTAATGGATTTTGCTCTTTTTTGTACTGGAAAGGCTGCCTGTACCAATACTTAGGGTGAGGCCACTGGCTTAAGTGGAAGATACTGGGTGAAAAACAGGTGCATCCCTCAGTAATTCTTTTATCTTGGAGGAGAGTGGTGCTCTGCAGCTTCTCCTCTATCCCCAAAGCTTCCCATATAGTGGACAACAATATTCCATTGGTAGTGCCAAAATGAGATCCGACTGCCAGTTCAGCTGGTGTTTGTACATCCAGAGAGGTTGGCCCATTTTGCCCTTGGCCTCAGGCGGTAATATGTTTGGGGATGATCTTTCCGTCCCTTTCTCTTGTGGTCTTTCATAGCTTTCTCCTATTTTCTGAACCAATGTCTTCTCTTTGGGCTCCTCTTTCAGCCATTGATCTCCTCTTGTCTCCTCAAAGGGCTCAGTTCTACAATATCACTCTTGAAAATAACATCTCCTTTCTTTCCATTTCGTGTACTTTTCCACAGCTTGCATTGCAAGGCCTTAGGAGCAGGACAGGTATTACGACAGCTCTGGATGCTGCCTTCCTCCTTTGCATGCCCCCTCCTGGCATTTTTGGTAGCAATGCCTTGGTCCTTGGTCCCTCAAGTTCAATATTGTCTAGACTGACTGTCAGAGGTTCTCGACCCTATCTGAAGGTAGCAGGGATGAAACCCAGGACCTTCTCCATGTAAAGCACATGCTGAACCCCTAGCCATTTGTGTTAGGTTTTTTATTTTCATCCTGAATTGCTGAACAGGAGGCACATACTGTAGTTGCAATCCCTGTGCTCCCAACTGGAATATGGTTTCTAGAAATGCCACTATGCCTTTCAGGGATCTCTTTTGGCCATGCAGTTCTCCATGGGATCAGTATTTAAGATTCTGCTGCCTCCTTGTGTTCAGCAGCTTTTATGCAGAGATTTTATTCTCAGTACAGGCTGAGTCTCCCTTACCCGAAATCTGAAATAGTCCAAAGTCCAAAACCATTCACATATGAGATGGCTGAGATGGTGACACCTTTGCTTTCTGATGGATCGATGTACAATTTTAAGTCCCTCCATTTGACCCTTGTGAGTACGCAAGGGATGTGGATCCGAAGTCTGCACAAACGGAAGGACAACTGTCTTCCAACATCTAAAAAAACTCCAAAATCCAAAACACTTCTCGTCTCAGGCATTTCAGATAAAGGAGACTCGAGCCGCAGAAAGTATGCTTCCTTCAAAGCACTGCAAAGGATCTCCCAATTTAGAACTAAATGTTCAGAAGCAGAAATGAGTGTGGAAACCAGGAGTGCTCTTGAAAACCTGCAAAAGGACATCAGGGGTAGGGGAGAATATAATGCACCAGGAGAAGGTGCTCAACCCTCTGTCCTCTTGCTGCTTCTTCTCTGCATCCTCAGTCCCTCCCAGCTACTTTTCCTCTTCAAAGACACATCTAGAATGTCAGTTGGGGGTAGGAGATGAAGACGAAAAAGGTGGAGAGGGAGAGGGTTCGATGCCACCCCTCTCCGCTACTACTTTTCTCCCAGAAATTGCACCCTTTCCCCTGCTGCTTTGTAAATGCACAGTATGCCTTCCTCCCTTGCTGCTCCCTGTGTTTCAAATTGCATCTCAGCACACCTGCATGATGGCACCATTCTGACTTTCCTTATATAGCCCCCTTGACCCTCACCTTTTCCTTGGCACAACCCCCTACTTCCCATGTCGTGCTGTAACTCAGCCTGAAATGAAGGATGTTTCCAGATTAAGGCGTTTATCACACGAAGGAGATTGGGAGTTTATCCCATGAATATCCCGGGAAAACCACGTAATTATATCTAATGATTTCAAACAACAATGCACAAAACCTGCCCTTAAAGTGGTCACAAAGAAGCATTAATGCACATCTTTTTCCATTTGGAATGTAAGCAACAATGCATTTCCAATATCACTTTATAATCAATTGCACAATTACTCGCCATTTCCGCTTCATTTGGAGTTCTGAGATGTGTAGTTTGTTGTAGTCGCAGAGCGCTTTGAGAGATAAGGCTATATAGCTCACCAAAGTATAAATCCCAGGAATCCATAGCATTGAGCCTAGACAGTTAAAGCGGGATCAAATTGCATTAATTCTGCCGTGTCGATGCAGTATTATTCTCAGTCAAATGCCATGTACGCTGATGGTGCTGATGCACTCAGTCAGAACATTTTGGTTCACCAGAGTGAAGCATTCTGTGGCATTGTCCTTTGCACAGATGTAAACAATACCCACAGATTTCAATTTCTTGTTAGGATCATCTTTTAATACATAAACCAAAACTTGACACTTAGGTAATTCCCCTTCCCAGGGTGGATGTCCCATCCCTATTTTGAGCAAGTCATGATGGCGAAAAGCTGTAATAACATGCTTTGGTTATCAGTAGGTTGGCCTCATTCGGGAGCAATTGAATCACCTTCCATGGGGAGACACTAGAATGCATCAGGTCAGCAAATAGCTTAGAGTCCAAGGAGATCACATTTTATTTCATATAACTATATTTCACTTTCAGTTTCTTCTCGTGCTTTCTGACATTAAATGTTTAGGTGGAAAACACTTGGTTCTGTCCACAGAAAAACTCCTTTGGCCATGGCACATTTTGTACACCCTGCAATACATGATTGTTAATAATAACAATCACAACAACAATTGGTGCTAATAGTAGCAGTAATGATAATAATTATTATATAAAAGAGGACTAGAGCCAGTGGTGTAGTGGTTTGAGCATTGGACAATGACACTGGAGACCAGAGTTTGAATCCTGACTCAGCCATGGAAACTTATGGAAAACCATGGCCTTGGGCAAGTTACACACTCTCTCAGCCTCAGAGGATGGCAATGGCAAACTCCCTCTGAAGAAACTTGCCAAGAAAACCCAGTGATAAGGTCACCATACGTTGGAAACAACTTGAAGGCACACAACAACAACAAAGAGCCAAGTGACTGTTGGATCCTCAGACGCAAGGAAGAGCAAACTGTTAGGGAAGACTGCAGTCGTTCATGGAGTATAAATGGAACCTGCAAGTTTGGGAGCCATGTACAACTGAATACCAGAGTATGACAAAGGTCGAGCATTTGGGGATGCAGAGGCAATGTTGTTACCTTTGTGGTCTGTTTGTATTCATTCCAGAAACATGTCACTGCAGGGATGTTTAGATCGTGACCAAGCAAAGACAGCTGTTAATGAAACTCAATCAAGAAATCGTTGTAAAGACAAAACTGTTGCATTTCCAACTCCAACATGCTGCTACGTTTGTTCAGCCTTTTTATGCAAGCGTCTCATTGCCCAACATAATGAAACGTAACACAAGTCAGGCAGCGCGAGCGACGCTAATTGTATAAGAATCAAGCTATGTACAAAAGGCAGAAGGAAAAACGTGGAAAGCAGAGACACTGTTATGGCATATCGGTAATGTGTTGTTGGGTGCCTTCAAAATGTGTCCAACCTACGGTGACCCCAAGGGAAAACTATCACAAGGTTTTCTGGGGCTGAGAGTGTGTGACTCTCTCTGGGTCACCCATAGGTTTCCATGGCTGAGTGGGAATTGAATCCTGATCTCCAGAGTCAAAGTCCGACACTTAAACTGCTACACTACGCTGGCTCTTGTAACACCTACTTCAGGTGCAAATTTCTAGCTTTTACAACTTCCCCACGATTGCAGACTAAATAAGCCCATATAGTTTCACACATCCAACTTCAAGTGTACTTTAAACTTTTTAAGGAAGGCTTTTATATATTTATGATTGCCATTTGGTGATAAATTTCATATTAATTGCTTGCCTTGCATTATGGCTAGCTATCAGATCCTTGCATAGCAAAGCTGAGCTAATATAACAGTATACCTGAGCTGGAAAGGCTCAGTCTTGTGCTGATAAGCATTTGTGTTGCTACTATTTGGAACATGAGGTCAGTTAGGCTGGTCCTCTAAACCAGTCCAGAAGAGCTGTTCTTATGAGCTAAAGGGGAATTTCAAGCTTCGAGCAGAACTTGATATGGTAACCAAGTGCAGAAGCACCCAGCTAGCATGACCACTGGGCATGATGCCTGAAGGATTCTGAGAGTTGTAGTTCCCAAAAAGGAACTTTTTCGAGCTCTGCAGTTACTGGGCTCTTTGCCTTCTGCCACCTGGAAAAGGTCCATCCGTTTGTTCCCCCCAAGCACTTTTTTTTCTTGGTGGTCATAGGAGATGTTCAGCCATCTCTTGTGTTCTTGTCTTTCAGTGGAAAACCCTGCCCACTGTGAGTTTCCTTTGCTGCGGGATCTCTTAATCAGGTAAGATGTGATCTCCAAAAATCTAGATTTTGGTGTGGGTGAACTGGGTTCCAGTCCACAGAGGAGTGAATTGTGACTCTTTTCTCATGGCTCTACCTACTAAAAGGGTGATCACACAACCGACCCTCTGCTTTAACAAGACACATGGGAGGAATGGTTCTCCCGCTAGCCATGCCCTCAACACATTGATGTATGCACCAGCCCTACCTTCTGAACCACACATTTGGCGTAAGAGCGAAGGAAGGCTTGCCCAAGATACACTATCACCTATGTAGGCATGTAGGGCCAGGAGGAGTGGGCCCATACACCAATACCTGCAGATATGAATCCTATTCCTGCCTGTACTGCTGAATGATTCAAAAGTCTGGCCTTGCCACCAGGTTGTCTTCAGGTCAGGGATCAAGGTGTGCTGGATAGGAAGGGCAGGGAACCATCTAATTAAAAAGACTGTATGTACAGCACTGTGTAAATTTACAGCGCTTTATAAATAAAGGTTAATAATAATAATAATAATAATAATAATAATATCAACCATTGCCTCAGTAATGGCTACTCCCAAACCAAGCAGATTTGCATGTAGGTCTGCTGCTCTATCCCCCGCTCAGTGTCCTCAGGACCTTGATCCGGAACACATGCGGAGTCTGGTTTTCTCTTTAGTAGGACACAGGGATGTGAGGCCCCATCTCTCAGATGGGTACCCTTGGTCCTAGATTTGCATTCAGATACACCACCATCAGGGAATCCTGGAGGTGGTCTTGAAGGATCTGGAGCCGGTGAGATGGGACTGATCAGGGAATGGTGGCACTGTTGAACCTGCAGTGTCCTCAAGTAGGATATCTTTCTGGGTGATGGTCTCAGATTGAGCGGGCCATTTGAAGGACCGATTGGCCAAGTTCCTCCAGCTTCTCCTATTCTTGTCTCCATCTTTCTCAGGTCTCACCTGCAGGACCTCAAAGACATCACTCACAACGTGCATTATGAGCAGTACCGCATGCGGCGTCTCAATGGAAGCAACCTGCCAGCCAAGGACGGCGAGTGCCTGGCACTGAGTTCAGTCAACGGAGAGCCGGAGAGTCACCTTTGAGCTGCAGGGACAGCGTCGCCTCTCCTGTCCCATCCGTCCCAACCCCAGCTTCACTGACCCATTCCCCAGTGGCTTCCGCAGACTGATTTCTCCTTCCTGCTCCTTCTTCAGCAATCAGCCAGAACAGGTTTTCTGAAAGACATCTTATCCCTGGCCCCAGTCTCCTCTGATCAGAAGTTCCACCTCTGACTTTGAAATCCCAACATTGTTGTTGGGCATCTACATATCCTTGCAGCTTGTTGTTGGGCATCTGTTATCCTTACTGCTTCACACCTCAGAAACAGTGCAGCTGCCTGCTGGATTTTTCTAGCCCTGGTCTCAGCTTCTCAACCAAGAAGACCTCTCTCCTATCTAACTGGGCCTTCCCGACTCCATAGCTAAGATATCTGTCTTGGCCGATCCCACTCACTGATACAATGAGCCCAACTTTTGCCATTGACTACCTTTCTCTCATGTTCCTCCCTTTGTCTAATGTTGGTGGCAACCGTACTGTTCTTCTTTGGTGCGTCTTGGCTGGAGATGGAGGCTGAGAGCCACCGAAGGATCGGTATTGCATGAAAAGGTTAAACCCATAACCTCTGAGAGTGAGGAGGGAACCCCATCCTTGTTTGAAACTCCTCCAGGATGGGATTGTAGCCACCATCGGAGTCACAGGCGTCAGCAAAGACAGTCCCAGTACTCTTGTTCAGTTTGGACCAGGACTACTTGCTGTTTGTAAGGATTCAGGATGGAGAGGAGTGGTGTGAAGGCTTCTCTGTCAGCAATGAGCAAGCCAGAATTGGTCTAAGCTGCCTTCTTGTCTGGCGCAAATCTCCCTTTGGGTGTTTCTTGACCCACAGAGAGCGGAGAGGGCTGGGATTTTGGAGAAGACCTCTCCCGGCTGATCCCCGATGATGCCAGAGCAGAAGGGGAAAGCTCACCATTTCGCAGAAGCCAACCAGCCTCATCCTTCTGTCAGGTTGCATTTTATACTCCTGGGCAAAGAGGTTGTGAGTCTCCAGTTTACACATTAAAGAACGACTCTGAAGAGTCCTATGCGGGCCTACATTGTGATCTTTCAATCTTCTCAAAGGTCTCTTGGGCCTGATCCCCACTACCTTTTAAACCGGATCGCAAATCCAGTTCAAATGACCCTGGGACCCACTTAAATCAATTCACTGAAGCGATTCAGAGAGGGGACCATGCACTAGACCCATTTAACCCACGTCTTTTTGTCGCTGATGTTTTCCGCGTCTTTTTGGATAAATCGATTCTGCACAAGTGTGAACCAGACGCGGATCGGGATTGATTTAAATTTGCCCTTTGGCTGGCTGGAGCGGGTCCCTTTTGAACCGATTCATTTGTGAATGTGAACCACAAGTGGGTTATTTTACAGGGGGGGGAAATGCGATTGGGGCAAATGTAGCAGGAACCATACTCCACTGTCGAATCGGTCCATCGATTCTGATTGCAAACCACTTTTTTTGTAATTGGGAATGAGGCCTAGGTGATCTCCCTGGTGAGGTGGAATAATGGGGTGGGCAGGAGACACAGAGAAAGAAATTCCTCCATCCCCTTAAACCCTTAAGCATTCTTTGCAAAATATACATTAGGCGGAGTAAGGTGGTTGCTTTAGGTGGAAATGGCTAGGAGGTGGGCTATGGGTGCAGTCCCATCTCCACCTTTGAGGAAGGATTTGACTGGAATTCCAGCCAAGTTTTGTGCATGGAAATAGAAGAGAGGTCCATCTTCTTCCTTGCCTCAGGCAGCAAAATGTCTTGGGCTGGGCTTGTTAGGGAGACGGAAGTCCCTTTTTGCTCTTAATCCTACACCGCTGCCATCTAACTTGGCCCCAAACATTTGCCTATGCTGCCTTTACTCATTCTGCGGGTCAAGCCCTTGCAAAACCACAGCAGCTGCGGAGCATCTGTGGAAAAGTCAGTGATTCTAGTACAAAGCTCCAAGATAACCAGCTAGCTTTGTATATACACACTGATGCTTCTTTTCTTACTCTTATGCCCTTCTTTGGTGTCAATGACAGGGATGAAAAAGAGCAGGAGGGGAGGGCTGGCGCAACCAGACGTTGTATTCTTTGTAAACTGCATCTACAAACGCAACCATTAACTGAAAGCAGATGTGTGCCTCTAATTGGAGGTTGTAGTAATGCACTCCTTTTAAGATTTTGCTTCTGAGTCAAAAGAAAAAGCAGATTGGAGCATGGATCATGTCACTTGCACATATACCCCTCCAAAAAACAAACATTTCCTTTCTTATTTAAAAATACAGCTATGTCCCTTTGCAGTTAGTAATTTTTAGTTATTTCTCTAGTTTAAATGGAGGAAGAATGTCACATGCTTTGAGCATTGTGCTTTGCCTCTAGTTACAAACTAGTTACTTATGAGGAAAAGAGAGGTTTGTTACCTTTCTAAACTAACTGCTTTTGGCTTTAGAGATGTGGCTTATTGCTTTTTCAAGTAACATCACACATTCTGTGTTGATTACTTCATGGTTAAGCATAGATTTGAATCCAGGCCTGGCCAGTTGCAACTCCGGAATAGTATCTGCTATACCGCACTGCTTTTTGGAGCTTAATATTGGGGCATGTTCATGTGGCATTTATGTCCATCTGGTGTAACGGTTACTAATGTTACTCGCCCTATTCATTATTGCAGTTAGTGGGGGAAATGGGGGCTTTAAAATGGAAGTGGGCAGGTTTGCTGGAGATCTGGCTTAACTGTTTTTGTCTTTCCAAAGAGAAATGTTGTTCCGCTGTTCCACCAACTCTCCTCTTAACCAATTTTTGCATCTGTACCCTGTGCCACAAAACTCAAAACAGTGCCATAAATTGCAAAGGTCCAGCATGACTCCTTTTTCATCTTTGTGCAACCGGATTAGCAAATTCCATATCCTGACAAATATTGCTTTCCCTGCCTTTTCCCTCTTTTCCCCCTTCCATAGTGTTTTTGCAGTCACTAATATGTTCCGGTTGTTTTCTCCCAACCTTTTTTTTGACATGCTTTGCAGACATGCAGTATCTTTCGAATCTCAAACCATTAAAATCAGTGTTTTCCCTCCTCTCTTGCATGACAGAACAAATATGCATCTGGCTTACACTCCTAGCACATAATCACAAGCATATTTACTTATTCATTTATTAAAAGGCATGGTTAAACCCTGTTCTTCATCCAAAAAAGGCTTTCAAAACAGCTCACAACAGTCAGTAAGCAGGGAGGACCCTGCCTTCAGAGATATGATCTAAAACACATAAGATGCAAAGAAAGCGTTGAGGAAGGAGGACATTTTTACATGCCAGTAGTAGTTGCTTAGCTGCCTAAACACCCAAAAGCCACTGGATCCTGTCTGATCTTGGAAGTTAAGCAGGATCAGCCCTAGTTAGTATCTAGATGGGAGACCAGCAATGAATTCCAGGTGCTGTATGCTATATTTCAGAGGAAGCAACTGGCAAAACCACCTCTAAGTATTCCTTGCCTAAACCCTACAAAATTCATGAGTCGACAAAGGACTTGAAGACACATACTTTGGCTCTTGCGCTTAGGCTGCTGCCACATTGTAGGAATAACACAGTTTGGCATCACTTTTAAGTGTTGTAGCTCCATTCTATGGAATCCTGGGATCTATTTCCATTCAACTGTGTCACTTTCCTGCCCGGCCAACAACCCCGCCAGACCTGGAAAGGCTGTTGAAGGAATGTGAAGTCAAAGGGTTTCATGGCCAGCGTCCATACATTTTTGTGGGTTTTTTGGACTATGTGTCCATGTTCTAGAAGAGTTTATTTCTGACGTTTCGCCAGCGTCTGTGGCTGGCATCTTCAGAGAATGAATGAATGAATTTCTCTGAGGATGCCAGCCACAGATGCCGGTGAAACATCAGGAATAAACTCTTCTAGTAAATGGCCACAGAGCCTTAAAAACCCACAAAAATCTACGGAGGAGGGAATATTAAAAAATGATCCCAAATGAGCGTCAAATACGGTACTGAAATAACAACTATGGAATATATGAACATCAAATGTGTGAGCCTCAAGCCGTCCCCATCAGACACCGAACCAGGACTGTTCAAGCTTGGAAAAGTTACCATTTGGATTCCCGGAACCCTGAGGTCATCCTAGGAGGGGGGATTCTGGGAGTTGTAGTTCAGAGAAGCAATTTTTGTGACCCCCAAGCTTAGGTTCCTTCTGCTCTGATGGCCAAGATGGATGAGAGTTGGAAGCCCAGCATCTCCACCAGCCTTGACTTAAGGCAGTTAGCCTGTTCCCTGTGTTTCCAAATCAACGGACACATTTTCTCAAGCAAAAACAGGTTGAGCATGAAAATGCACATTTTCCTGAAATCGGGGTACAAAATGGGAGCCATTGTTTTGTAATGACATTAAAAAACTACAACAGTTGTAGAGAGGTGTGTAGGGAAGGACCCAAGTATTTCCTTGGATCTACTGCAGTCTTTCTTTCTTTCTTTCTAACTCTGGGTCTTTTTTAAAAAGTGTGGTCTAAATGAGCCACACCAAAACATAGAATAAACTAGCCTCTTTGTTCAGACATACCTGGGCTTGGTGGTTAGACGTTGCTTTGTTTGCTCTTTGAGAACAAAGGAGGCTTTGGGTACGGTCCGGGCCTTTCCAGATGCTTCATCATCATCAGATTACATTCTGGTTTGTGTGCCCAACAAAGGGCAAAGAAAGCGTTTTCTTTCAGAGTCTCGCTCGTGGTGCTTTTGGATTCAACTCTATCAAGAAGGCAGCCCCCAGTGTGCTGTGTGTTTTTCCCACCTGAATTCACAGACCCTCCCAAGTTCAGCTGGAAGGAAAGTTATGGAGCAGAACAGTGAGCAATTATTATCATGAGCATGGCACACGTCCACCACTTGCCATCAAGTCCGCTTCAACTTTTGGTGAACCTCTGAGTAAAAGACCTCTGGGACCCCTTGCTGGGGTCTTGCAAACTCGGGGTAAACGTGAGTGGTGTTCCCAAGCAGGAACATAGCCAAGGGGGGGGGTTCTTGGGGTTCGGACCCCCCCTTCCATTAGAAAAATGAATGGTGTGTGCTGCTGCGCCGCCACGCCCAAGCCCCATTATAATGGTGGCACTTAGTCTGGACCCCCCCTTCCTAAAATCCTGGCTACGTCCCTGCCCCAAGGAGAACAAGAAACATTCCTGGCCCATTCCCACATTGGCCTATTGAGATGATGCAAGTGTCAAAATAAGTTGAGCACAGGCCCAGTCCATACTCCAGAGTAAAATGAGTCCCCTTTTACTCTGGATTAGACTGGAAACTCTGAAGAATCCCCAGCGCATGCAGACTATACAGGGACAGGGGGAGGAATATTGGTGGGTAAGCGAATTGCTTCACTCCGGGAATTTCCAACACGCCAAGAGCTTTCACATGGTTCCTCTGGTGTCATGCCTTTTGCAGTCATGCAATTCGATCACCCATTAGCACAACCATTTCCACCATCAGCACAACACACTGATGCACATTGGCTGCACAAGCGCCCATTCACACAACAATGTGTGCAGGCAGTGCTGCTGATATTGGTCTGTTGTGGTTGACAATTGTGCGGACTGCTCATCCGCCCCATAGATCCGGACGCCCCAATGGTAAACTGGATGTTCCCATCTGTGCAAACACGGCTATGGCTTCTTTGATTGTGTCAATCCACTCAAAGTGGTCTTCTTGTCTTCCTAATGGGCTCCACTTTACTGAACATTTTTGTCTTCTCTAATAATACATGTGCATACTCTCCAGTATTTCACAGATGAAAACCGAGATGTGTGTGGCCAAGCAAATTTAGAGTATTTCTTGGCCCTCTTTTCTCCCTTCTGCCTTGATGAGTAAAACTGAGTGCACATTACTTCTGCACCTTTTGAGCTCCATTTGCAGCAACTGAAGGAAGCTGAGGACAAAGGGGATACGTGTGAAAAGAAGATAGAAACAGGGACATTTTTAAAGATGCTCAAAAAGGAGGATAGCAGAAGATTGATAAAATCTCTTCCCATCGGATCAGGACAGTTGAAGGCTATGCATGTGATCTCATATGTCCAAAGTATGACAACCTCATTTTGGTTATTTTAGCTTTTTGTGAAAATTCAGGCTTGATTTGCTCTCAGGCCCATTGATCGGTGTTTTTCACTTCACCATTTCTGTCTCTGATAAATCTCTTTCTCGAGCTGGGTTTTGATGTAGAGTTGGATGTGTTTCCCAAACCTGCGAAAATTCACTCAAGTGCCCTTTAGCCTTGCAGGGCTGTTGCCCGTATGCACAGAACAAAACAAACAGCCAGTGCACACACAAAGCTCCTGTACCACACCCAAAGGGAAAGATGTGCTCACTTTGCTGGCAGCCTTTCCTCACACCTATACAAGAGAAGACCATCTGGGGCACAAGTCCTCTTTCAGCTCTTAGACAGCAGGATTTAAAAAAATCTATACCCCTACTTCCCAAATACTAACAGTGCATCTAGGACCAGGGACTGCATACCCCATCTGCCAAATTTCACACTGTAGGCCCAGTGAGTCCTCATACACTTTACATATGCTGCTGTTCCACAAGTATATGATCCACCTGCAACCAGAGGTGGGGAACCTTCCCTTTTGGACTACAACTTCCAGAATCTCCCAGAAAGCATGACAATACTTGTTAGGGTCTCTGAGAAGTGTAGCATGAATAAGTAACATTTGCAAGCTTTGCCCACATCCTGCTCCTCTGTTCCTTCAAACTGCCTTATTTCTACTGTAGATGCAGTCATATAGACTGGAATATCAGCATGCAAAGGGATCGTCTAGCGCCTTTGAGACGGTGAGTGAAAGAAGTTGTAGCATGAGCTTTTATGTGAAGTCGAAGGCTTTCAAGGCCAGCATCCATAGCTTTTTGTGGTTTTGGGGGGTTATGTGGCCATGTTCTGGAACAATTTATTCCTGGAGTTTCACCTGCATCTGTGGCTGGCATCTTCAGAGAGAAGATGTCAGCCACAGATACTGTACAGGCAAAACATCAGGATTAAATTCTTCCAGAGCAAAGCCGTGTAGCCCAAAAAACCCACAAAAAGCTTTTGTAAACTTGGTTGACTTCCTCAGATGTATGGAGTGAAAGGTTGTCCAGGAAGGACCTTTATAATAAGACTCTATGAATAGCCATAGAAATGCAGCCTCATGAGGATGCTCTTGGCCAGTTTATCATATCTCCTTTCTGGTTTCCCAGTCTGCACAGACCACACTCCAAAACTCCCTCCACCACCCAACCTCCCTGACTTTAGGCAACATCTTTCCTCCTGCCTTTGTCCCTTAAGAACCATAGTTAAAACTGAACCTGCCACCCCATCACCATACTCAGAAGTTTTGCATTTCTATGGCTAGTCATACAGTCTGATTTTAAAGGTCCTCTGGGTTCACTCGATGCATTTGATAACTGCACCACGTCTACAAAAGCTTATGCTAGAACTTCTTTTGCCGAGTAAGTTTCAAAGGTGCTACGAGACCCCTTTGCATGCAGTGGGATAAATGTGACTTGCAACACCACAAATCACTTTTTGGGTTGTTGTGGAGGTCAGAATCTACCCCAAATCTACTTTGTAAGCTGCACAGCCCCACCTTCCCAAACAAGGCTATCTCCATCTTGCCAGAAAGCCAAGCATACAAGCACAATGGGGCAAAGCAAAAGAAGCAAATATGCAAAATAAATATGCAAAAAATCAAACAAACCCATAGGTGTTTATTATTATAGGTTTTAACTTCAAAGTCAGAATTGGTGCATCACTACCAACTCCCCAATTCCTGCCACCATCATGGTTTTTGTAATAGTGGCAGCGTGGATCCCGTGTTTCACAAAAGCAGCCAGGGGCCACATATGACCTGGAAGTTGTGAGTTGCCCACAGTTATGCCAGAGTGACTGGATGGCCAACCTCACACATGTATCTGCCTAGTTAACTCACTTCCACCCTGGATACTAATGAATAAAGATGTTGACTTTGCCATCTGTGCTGTTTCTTTGTTACGTACTAGGGAGAGAAAGATAAGGATAGGGCATGTTTTCCTACCAGGTACATGAGTGAGAGGGGAACCAGGCTTCCGCTCCACCTCCACCCACCCCACCTCCATCACCTGAGAGATCATTCCTAATGTCACCTGCTTTGTTACTTTCTTCCCTGTAGCTACGGCGGTACCCGCCCAACTAGCCATGACATGATGACCAGGGGCACGGTTACTTTTTAATCCTCTTCTTCGTTAATCATCTACCCGCTTCTCACCTCCAGAACAGGTTTGCTGCTCTGAGCCAAGAGACATATTTAAAAAAGCAACAACCAAGGGCTTCAACATGGAAACACACCCACGCATTCCAATACACACTCACACACACTACTCATTCACTGCTGGCTACTCAGTGCACTTCCGTCTTGTCCTGGCAGTGTACCTTCCTGCATAAGCATCCTCCAGAGGTTGCATTCCTTCCTCGAGAGGAGAGGTGCCAAGGAGGGTTGGGCGCATGACAACCAGACAGCCCGCATATGGTTTCTTGGTTTCTCATCTGGGTTTTGCAACAACCCTTTCGTGGCTTCCCTTGGCCAACATGGGCCTGGTGTAGTTTCCTCCTCGAACTCCAGGGTTCCTCCCCCAGCAAGGCTAATCTCTTCCACTCCAACTGGGCGTTTCTCTTCCTCAGGGCAGGTCACACATCCAGAGTGCAAACAGCTTCACAGCCTCATTCCGGTCCCTCACTCCACACCGTGCTAATCTCCTCCTCGCCTCGCCATACTTTGCCACCCCACCATCAGCGTATCTGTGCCTGCGGTGGCTCTTTGGTGCTGGGGGCACGATGCCAACCCTGGAACCCAACGTCCGCTCCCTGATCTCTCCGCTGGGGATTGTCCGCTTACTGGAGATCATCCTCTCCTGCATAACCTTCAGCCTCGTGGCAGCCTCCCACACCTACTATGGCTCATACGGGGCCTGGTCCATGTTCACATGGTGCTTCTGCTTCAGCATCTCCATCCTGGTGGTGGTTGTGGAGCTTGTCGGTTTAACCGAGTCTGTGCCTCTCTCCTGGCCAGACTTTACATCTGCCTTCTCCATGTTGGCTGCTCTCATGATCTTCACCTCCTCCATCATCTACCCGTCAATCTATATTCCCGTCTGTTCCAGCTGCAGCTACCAGGCTGCAGCTACGGCCATGTCCTGCTTCTGTTTCATCGCCTACGCTGTCGAAGTGGGATTGACGCGAGCCAAAGAAGGAGAGGTCAGCAGCTTCCTTGCAACTGTTCCTGGCCTCCTGAAGGTGTTTGAGGCCTACGTGGCTTGTCTCATCTTTTCCTTGGTGACCGACAGCGCATACTATAGATTCTTCCCTGGCCTGCAGTGGTGCCTGGCTGTCTATTGTATCTGCTTCATCGTCACATTGCTCATCATCATCCTCACAGTCGGACGTTGCCTCGCCTCCCTGCCCTTCCCCTTGGAGAAGGTCCTTGTGGGCTTCAACATCTTGGCTGTCCTCATGTACCTGACGGCTGCTGTCATATGGCCCCTATATAGCTTTAGAAACTTTCCAAGGCCTTCTTCGTGTGAGTCCTCAAAATGCGCCGCGTGGAACAACCGCCTAGGACTGACCTTCCTGACTTACTTCAACCTCATTGCCTACATTGTGGATCTTGTGTACTCCTCCAAAATGGTGTTTGTGACCACGCCGGCTTAGTGGGTTCACTCAGACCGAACTCAACCTCCCTAGAATAAAGTTTATGACTAGATACCAAGACCATCAGCAGCATGCCTCTGGCGGGGTGCTGGTTTTCGAGCTATTATCAATGCTTTTAATCATTGTTATTGGTTGCCTTTGGGAAACATTTCATCCACTGTTCTTTAGTTTTAGAATTGTACTTTGTGGCTGGATCCTTTCTTCCTAAAAGCATAGCACCCCTTCCTTCCTTCAGGTTTCCATGAATTATTTGCAACTCATGAAAATGCTACTGTAAGTTGATATTTGTAGTTTGCATTCCCTCCAGTTGTCCCTGTTTGACAGAGTTTAATCCTCTGATTAATCCTCTGCTGTCCCACTTTTTCAGCTGCTTTTAAAATGTCCCCGTTTCTCTCTCCTCCTTCCTTTCCTCCCTTTCTTTGTTAATTCATTTCCTGCAAGCTCAGTTTGAAGTGCAAAAGCGGTTCTCCCTGAACTCAGAAAGGAGAAAAGAGAGGAGGAGTGGAGTCTTCCCTTTCCTAGTAGGCTCAGGCAAAAGCAAACTGCTGCAGCCTCTCCTAGCTTGTGTTTTCTTTTTCATTAATAACTTCTGCCATTTTCATCCCATTCTGGTTTTGTTTGGCTTTCATTTTCCTCTGTGAAATATTAGAGGATGTGACTTGGGCCCAGGAAAGAGGAAGATCCCAGAAACACCCCAGCTGCCCAGTGTTTCTATGTGGCCTAAAAAAAGAAATGTGCAGCTCTTTGGAGAAAAGGACATGAGAGAGGTATTGTTGGAAAGGGAAAGAGGATGTCAGGATGGAGAATGGAGAAACAAGAGCTGAACTTGGGACTTCGGCAGGGAGAACTTATATTCCTAACCTTTGTTCTCAGGTGGGGATGCAGATAACCACTTTCCAGTCCCTTTGCCTGATATGCTTGCACTTGCTATGGAATTAATCAGAGCATTGAAAACAACTTTTTCTTTCGAACCACATTTCCCGTAACCTCCAGTCAATGTAAACACTGAAAGTCTGAGCAAAGAAAGAAAAAAAGAAGCTCTGGGTAGAATTCTTTATGTGGTTTTGCAGGGTTATACAGTGACACCCCACAGCTGCCCAAAAGTCCCTGAAATTCTTTGCACTTGGTGGCAGTTTGGGCATTGGTACTGTTCTGCTCAGGAATAAGAAAGACAGTACACTTGTCCCTCTATATTCGCTAGGGTTAGGGGCACAAGACCCCCGTGAATATGGAAAAACTGCAAATAACAAAAACACCATGTTTTTACCTGAGAGGACACCTCTCTGGGAATCTCTAGGTCCTCCAGTGCAACTCTGTGGTCAACGTCCGACAGACACTGACCATAGAGTTGTGCTGGAGGAGCTACAAATGCCTAGTAGAGTGTTCTCTCTAGGAATCTCTATGTCTTTTGGTGCAACTTTTGGTTAAAGTTGACCATAGAGTTGCACTGGAGGACCTAGATATTCCTAGAGAGAACATATTCATATAATCTGTGAATAATCAAATCCGCAAATATCAGAGCCACAAATATGGAGGGATGAGTGTACTTGTTGAGACTGACATTTTTAAAATAAACACACAGGGAGTGTAGATCGGTGAGCAAGTGTGGGGCAGAGTGTGACCTATAGTTCAGGAAAGATGTGGTTTTGGCAGCACAACCAGAGCGGCTCTACCGCTTCCATTCCCTCTCATTTGTCCTTTTTCTTTGGCCCTGATCCTCCCAGCCACCCAAAAGCAAACAGAAACAGTTGCCTGTCCATGGGTCAATGTAATGTAATGTATCTATTTAAACTCTTATTTAAAAGAAGGAACCATCCCGTGGTGGAAAGCAAGAGTATAATCTGTCCTGGAAGCACCAACCCCCATTACTTTCTCATTCATCCAGCCTTGAGAATAAACACAAAGAGTTAGGTCTGCTGAGATTTTGTAAGTCCTTTGTCATTCTTTTCCTTTGCTTCATCCTTTAGATGTGTTGTCATATACTGTACCCCTAAGTTCTGCCCTCGATTTATCCATGGGTCATAGCAAAATCCATAATTTTGGCCTCAAAACTTGCCCTCGACTTGTACATGCGGCCGACTTACAGGCAAGTATATGCACTAGTTCTCACTCAACTCATTGAGGGGGAAGGAGAAGAAGGGACAGAATCGTGTGCTTCCCAGTAGACTCAGTCAAAAGCAGACAGCTGAAGCCTGGGTTGTCTTCTTCATTGATAAGTTTTGTCATCTTGATCCCAGTCTCATGTTGCTTGGCCACATGTGCCCCCAGTTTGCCTATGTGAAATGTTGGAGGGTATGGCGATAATATAAATCATCTATGTGGATCTAGCAAGCCGAACCTCCATACAGTGAGCATGTTGATCTTGAGATAGACAACTGGATTACAATGAAATAAGAGAGATCTGTCTAGGAGCAGTTGCGTGTTCTTCATAGTAAACTGATTGTTTAAAAACCTGTACAGGTTCAGATAAGCAACTTAAACATATTCAGAAATGTGTTATTGTTTTGCAATTTTACTGTACACCGCTATGATCATTTCGGAATAGCGGTCTATAAATAAAAAATATTATTATTATTATTATTATTATTATTATTATGTTATGGCTTGCTAAGTGTAATGTATACATCATTGTTTTTATCTTGACGGATATGAGTTTCATAAGCATACATGGGGCCTAAGAATAATATCCAGGGTTCACACAACTCCTTTGAATAAGGATTTACAGCTTTCCGCGCCTTCCTTCCTGTTCTTTGCCTCTGGAAGCAAAATGTCTGCGGACAGTTCTGAACGTTCACAGCAACCTTGGAAGGTAAACCTGTTCAAAGTGTTTATTTGCGTTTGTGATGTTGTTTCCATAGTATACGTTTTGAAGCGGCCAAGTGGAGGGTGCATACACACTGCAAAACTGTGGCACTTTGATACCGCCTTAACTCTCCTGGCTCTGTCCTTTGATTCTCTGCAAGAGAGCTCTAGCACTGTATTGGAGTTCAATGCGGTGGATTAGAGAAATCCAAGTTCCTCCCCCAAAATACAAAGAGCCCTAGCAGTTAAAGTGCTATCAGACTGCTAGGGTGGTGCAGTGTAGACACATCTTGAAATGAAAGCAGTCTCATCTGCGCTGTAGAAATAATGTGGTTTGACACCACTTTAATGGCCATGGTTCAGTGCTATGGAATGCAATGGAAACTGTCATGGCTGTTAAAAGCGGTATCAAATTGCATTATGTATATTGGACCAAAACCAGTGCTGTCAGGCACTTAATCCTAAACCTTTGCTTGATCCGAAGCCATAGCTCAATGCTATGGGATTCTGGGATTTGTAGTTTAGGGCATTATTTAGCCTTCTCTGTCATAGAGCTCTGGTGCCGCAACAAACTACCGATCTTAGGATTGCATAGGATGGAGCCATGGCAGTTAAAGTGGTGTCAAACTGCATCCATTCTATAGTGTGGCAGTAGCCTCCCAAATGAGGACTGCAAAGATGGTCCTATCAAGGAACAATAAACCAGTTTCAGTGGGCGTTTATTGAAATGTTCTTGGTAGTTTTAGTTGTGAAATGAATGCTCTGTAAATAATGACAATAACACAGTAAAATGTACTGTGGTTTATACAATAAAATATTAAAATGGGGGGAAAAAAATCTTGTGACAGCGAATGACTTGAAGGCACACAACACACACAAATGCACACATACATATATGCAAAGTCAAGCATTTCCAGATTAGGGTGACGTGAGCAGATGTCACAACCGCACCAGAGGACAAGGCACTACAATGCGTAGGACAGTCAAGACAAATGTAGGACACGACCCGATGAAAATGAAAAACACTCATGGAAATGTAAAGTCATGCTTCTGGGTCATGCTCAAGATGGAGGACATTTTGGAATTCCTCTTGGGCAGAAGGTTGAAGTGGAGGACACGTCCTAGAAAAGGAGGACATCTGAGTCACTCTGGATAGGTCATTTGGGAATTCCTTCTGGACAGAAGGTTGAAATGTAGGCTAGGTCCTGGAAAAGGAGGACAGCTGGTCACCCTGAATGGAGGACATTTGGGAATTCCTCCTGGACAGAAGGTTGAAATGTAGGTTGTCTTGGAAAAGGAGGACACCTGGGTCACTTGAATGGAGGACATTTGGGAATTCCTTGGACAGAAGGTTGAAATGTAGAACAGGTCCTGGAAAAAGAGGATGCCTTGGTCACTTGGATGGAGAACACTTGGGAATTCCTCCTGGACAGAAAGTGCAAGTGGAAGCCAGGTCCTGGAAAAAAGAGGGGAATCCCCCCCAATACACACACACACACACACACAAATATTTCTGCTGCCCAGCATTTTGGAGAAGGGAGACTCAAGCTGTCATGTCGGACCTCGTCCACCAGGCGGCGCCCTTCCCCTTCCCTGCGCTGCCTTCCTCCTGGAACCTCCGAACTGCTGCTGCTGCCTTTGTAGAAACGGACTTTCCATTGTCTGCATTCGAATGCTCTGAGGTTCTCCTTCTAATAGAGGAGCCTTAACAAAGGCAGCAGCTGCGCCTAGGATTAACCTTGGAGCCTGGCTCTTGCAACCAGGCTTAGCTTCCAGGCTCCTCCAGAGGCCTTTGTTGGATTGCAGGTCCCAGCAGCCTTGGCCAGGAGAGGCAGTGGTAGGGAAGGATGGGAGCTGCAGTCCAATAACAAGGCAGGGGTGTGTGGGGCTCTGCAAATGTTGTTGAGCTGGATTGTTGGCTTGTAGGGAGAACTTGCAGCACACCTTTGAGGCTCGCTGCGAGAAAGAAGTTGGCAGCATGAGCTTCAGCATGCATCTGAGGAAGTAGACTTTAATCATGGAAAGCTCCGGTGGCCAACTTCTTCCTTTCAGTGAGTCTCAAAGGTGTGCTACAAGACCTCTACATGCAAATAGTAGTCTGTAAAATCCATATGCAGAGAGATCTTGTAGCACCTTTGAGGGAAAGAAAGGAGTTGGCAGCTTTGGGAGAGTTTCCTGGGATGAATGTATCCTATAGCAAACATATAGATAGGCGGGAAGAAAGTGATGATGATGATGGTGATGATGGAGGTCTTCTTTAGGACCGGATGGAGATGATCTGCTGACATAGACCCCTTTCCCATTTGCTCTTCTTTTCAGGATGCTGGCTTCGCTTTGAGGAGGATTAGCCCATTTCCGTGACAGAATTGTCTTTAGTTGTAACCAAAGGAAAGATGAATCCGGCATCAAAAGCCTGGGTAATTCCTGTGATTGCAAAATGCTCCCTTGAATGTCCTTAAAACGAGAAGCATCTGCTGGCGCACGATATTGTCCCTTGCTTTTCAATGGCAACCCACTTGGTTTCCAGATTGTTTCACGGTGCGGGACCCAGAAAAACCAGTGACCAAAAGAAGTAACTTCACCTGTGTCAGGTTGCCCTGTTTTGGGTTTAAAATTTCTGGGGAGGTCACACCGGTTGCATGAGATACAGTCCCTTTTCTGTTGTGGGATTTGGTCGTTTCGTGACCTCGGTGGCAGTTCAAGAGGTGTCAAACTGCATCATTTCTGCAGTGCCGATTCATGTGTTGAATTTGCAAAATCAGAATGCAAATTACTAATAGGCCTAATTATAACAATTTGCACAAGATGCAAATATAAAAGACTGGGTTACCCTAGTTGTAACCCAGCTCAGTAAAAGGGCACCATGCTGAGGAAGGCTGGCACAGAGAATAAGGTGCCCATGTTCCTGATGCTAGATTCTCCACTTCAAACTCTCTTCTATTTTATTGAAGTAAAAAAAAGGCTAGATAGCGGAACCCACCCAATGCTTCATTGTTAAAATGGAAACGCACCCACATCCCCTTCTGTCTTTCTCTTCTTTCTGTAATGCTAACCTCCAGCGCCAAAGAGGAGCCCACAACCAGGGTGAGCTTTCGGACTACACCGAGAAGGAGCGGGAGATTATGGCGGACATCGAATTGAGGAAGCTGCAGCAACAGTTCCGGATCATGATGGAGAACCGGAAGTCTTTTGGGTTTAAGACCGAACAACTGCTGCACCAGCAAGAGTGAGTGGGGCAGAGTTTTAAGGCTTTCCAAAGGAGGTTAGACCTGCTAGTCTGTTGCAACGAAGAAAGAAAAATGAAAGGGTCGTGTGGCATCGTCACAATGAGCATTTAGCATTTACATTTCTAGACCACTAAACAACTTGGTGCTCTCTAAGCAGTTTGCAATCTGTAAACCAATTGCCCCCAGAAAGATGGTTACCAAGGAGTCCTAGTGGCACAGTGGTTAAATGCCACTCCTGCAACTGTTCCCAACCACAAGGTTGTGGGTTCGATCCCAGGCAGCGCTCCAAGGTTCACTTAGCCTTGCATCCTTTTGTTGGTTGGTAAAATGAGTACCCAGCTTGGTACTCTGGTGGTGGACACTGATGTACCTACCACTCATGTATCCTTTCTTTCCCTCTATGCTTTGACCCCAAAGAAAACAGATCCATGTCCTGAAGCAAGAGAACGAGGAGATCAATTTAATCCAGAGTCTGATCCTGTCCCCCCAAAACTTATTCATGGATGAGCAAAACTGCCTGACCCTCAAATTCCTTCTTCACGCCAAGGATAAATGCAACGATTGCATCAGGGCCACAAAGGCTTTGCTGGCGGAACTGGACAGCAAGGTATTGCTATGAGAAGTTTGGTTTTGGTTTTGCCAGAGGGGAATTGGCATTGTGTGGAAGCATACAGTATATTGGTGCTGCCCTCCCTAGTTTCCAAATGTCTGGCTGTTACTTTTGGTTTCTCAGTCCACAAAACCTTATACACACATACACACATACAAAATGAAAACTTCTGTCATTCAGATGCTGGTGAGTTTGTTTACGGATCACTTCCAAGCCAGATCAGAAATGATCATGATATCCTCATTATATCCATTTATGAAAATACAAGTATTCCAATATCCAAAAAAGAAAGTCCCAAACACTTCTGGTCCCAAGCATTTCCAATAAGGGAGTCTCAACTTGTATTAGAAAGGATCTGCTACTAGTTTTGCTAAGTATAAACAGAGGCCTTTTTCCTAAGATCATATTGGCTTCCATACTACAGGAAGCCTTTTAAAATGAAATAATGGGTTAAAAATTGGAGATGTTTGCCTGGTTATCTTTTATCTTTTAAACAAGACAGTTGGAGGCTTAGGTCAAGAGAGATGTTTTTGCACAAAGGCAAAGATCTTAGCTGCTTTGCTTATATGCAACTTAAGGACAGATTTAATGGAGACAAGAGAAATGCAGCCATAGAGGTCAGAGACAATGTGTTTTATTTAGGCTTGTGTAAAGATGATGACCATGTCATGTAAAAAGCATACAAATGACTTCTGAAACGAGAGATGGAAGATGAGTTTGTAAAAGAATACATGATAAGGTGGGCCCAATATTTGGGGCATGATGTCCATATGGATATATGGGGGGGAAATAGGGTCCAAGAATATAAAGTCCCCAAATACACACTGTTGCTACACCCCTGACGCTCTTTGACTATGGATAGAAGACTCTTACTGCCTTTCTTCTTTTTTAATATTTTTATTTTAGGTACTACAACTGGAAGGGAAGATTAAGAAGCAAAAAATCCTTGTGATCCGAATGAGGCAGGAGTATGAAGGAAAGCGGCTCCAGAAACGGATTTACCTGTTGGATAACCGCCTCCACCAGGTGCGCTGCTTTGCGTCGCGGCATCTGCTTCTCCAAAGCCTCTAACCTTTCTTCTTGCCTGTTTGGATATGGGGATAGAGGATTTAAATTATGTTACTGGTTATTTTATGAATTCTGTGTATTATGTAATATGTTTTATGTATACAAGCCACCTCTATCAATAGGGAGAGGCAGGGTACAAATACAGTATTATTATTATTATTATTATTATTATTATTATTATTATTATTATTGGATTTAAAACCAAGCCATGGAGCATGCTGAATTGGTTCCTTTTCTACTAACTATAGTAGTTCAGAGTGTAGAAAAGTTACTGCACGGTCCGTGAAATTCTGGCATTTGTAGTCCAGGCCCCTTCCTAGAATTGGAAGTCCTAAAGATGGCAGAACATGCGCTGGTAACCCCAAGGCAATGTGCTGTACATTGGGCTAGCTTTGGGCCACACTTGGAAACTCCCATTACAGTCGGCCCTTCACGTTGGTGGCTTTGACTTTTGCAGATTTGATTATTGACATATTTGATTAATATGTTTTCCCAAGGAATCTCTAAGTCCTCAGCATTACTCTATGGCCAACATCTGCGGAAAGGTCATGCTGGAGGACCTCGAGAATCCTAGAGTGAACCCTTCTCTAGTCATGCGGCCTCATTCCTACTACCTTTCAAACTTTCCTCCCTTTCTCTCACCCCAGTTAACAGTCCATTTTGACATACTCTTGACCATCAACGCCAAGCTCCGCGAAGATATAGACAACCTGCAGATCCAGAAGTCTGTCTTTGATGGCATTTACTGGAGGCTGTACAGGCAGCTGGACCAGCAACGGAAAACCATAGACTTCTCCATCGAGCGGTCAATGCTGGCTTATGAGCAAAGGTAAGAAACAGAGGGGCACCAAAGCTGTGGTTCAGGGTACACAGTCCTTGTTTCTCTTATTGTGTGCCTTCATGTTCTTCCCTTACTTATGGCAACCTTAAGGCGAACCTATCACAAGGCCTTCTTGGTTCAGAGGAGGTTTCCCATTGTCTTCCTCTGAAGCCGAGAGAGTGTGACTTGCCCAAGGGAATATAGCACTTTGATACCAGCTTGCCATGGCTTTATCCCATGGAATCCTGGGGTTTGTAATTTAGTGATGGACTTCACATTTTCTGCCTGAGTTCTCTCATGCTGTTGTTTGGTAGGAGGTGCGCTCGTTGTTGTGTACCTTCAAGCTATTTCCGACTTATGGTGACCCTAAGGCAACCCTATTACATAGTTTTCAGGGGCTGAGAGTGTGTGATTCATCCAGGGTCACAAAGTGAGTTTCCACGGTTGAGGAAGGAATCAAATTCTAACACTTAAACTACACCACCATGTTGGAGAATTCCCCAAACTGCTGCTTCCAGGACTAAGTAGGACAGAGTTATGCTTAGCTCAGATAGACTCCTAGATTTCTTAATCCGACCCTGTTTTTGTGCATTCACATACATCCCACCATTCTCCAAGTCCTTGGTTTTCTGTCCCCCATTTCAGGACGGAAGCCCTTGCAAGAATCTCTGCCATGAAGGAACGGCGCGCCAAAGACCTTGCGTCATTCAACATCGAGTTTCGAGACCTGGAACGGATCTATAACCATGAGACCAAGCTGAGGGCCTTTATGTTCATGAAAATGGTGGACCGCTCTGAATTTGAGGAGCAAGCCAAAAAGGAAGAAGGTACCATGATATGAAGAGAAAGAATGCGCATTTGCTATTTTCGCATTTTGAGATAAGGGGTGCATCTACTGTAGAGGTAATACAGTCTGGCACCACTTTGGATGCATCCGCATTGCAGGAATAATCCAGCTTGACACCACTTTAACTATTGGGGCTCCATCCCATGGAATTCTGGGTACTGTAGCTTGTCACAGCACTCTGAAGGCTAAATATCTCACAAAACCACAGTTCCCAGAATTCCACAGCATTGAGCAATGGTAGTTAAATAGTGTCAGACTGCATTATTTTTGTAGTGTGGACACAGCCTCAAACTGCCATGGTTCCACCCTACAGAATTGTGGGTAACTTTTGGATTTGGGATTTTTTGAGGAATTTGGAATACCTATATTTACATATACATATATAATGTGATATCTTGGAGATGGGACCCAAGTCCAAACACAAAAATCATTTATGTTTAATATACACCTTATACACCATTCTGCATTTATATACACCTTATACGTGTTCCAATAACCAACATTTTTCCCCCATGGGTGACTGAGATTGTGACATCTTTGCTTTCTACGGGTTCAAGGTGCACCAAGTTTGTTTCATGCACAAAATGATAATTTTGTACATGAACCAAAGTCTGCGTACATTGATCCCATAGAAAGCAAAGATGTCATTATCTCAGCCCCCCATGGAAAAAATAATTGGTTTTGAGAACATTTTGGATTTTGTAATTCCGGATAAGAGAGACTTAAACTGCAGTAACAGTAGCAGGAGCTTCATTGCAGAACTAATTATTTTGCACAACGAATATCTAGTTTGGTTAGTATCCTCAAACTGAAGTGGTCCCTCTGCGTATTCCTTTGTTTTTAGCTCTCAAGGCAAGGAAGAGGGCCAAGACCAAAGGGGAAACATTGCAGAATTACGAGAAGGCATACCAGCGCTTGTTGGATCTGACAGAAGATGGTGACATTGACCAGCTGGTAGACGACTTCATTGACAAGGAGGAGAAGAATTTTGCTCTCTTCAGCTACATCACCGAGCTCATCAATGAGAATGATCGGCTGCAGAAAATTATCGAAGACACTCAGGTCAGTCTCTTTTGTTGTGTTGTTCTTCTTTTTCTCGATCGTGTTGACTTGGTCTTATGGTGACCCTATGAATGAGAGACCTCCAAGAGCTCCGGTCATCAGCTGTCCCTGCTCAGGTCTTGCAATGGTCAACCATAGCTTCTTTGATAGAATCAATCCATCTATAATGTGGTCTTCTTTTTCTACTGCCTTCCACTTTGCCAAGCATCATCTTTTCCATTGAGTTGCTGGATATGACATGTCCAAAGTATAACAAAGGGCAAGATTGCACCACATCGTTGTAGCATTATTAGTCCACTTTAATTGCTATGGCTGCCTCCAGTGGAATCCTGGGATTTGTAGGCACCAGAGAAGGTGAAAGACCTTATACAACTACAAATCCCAGAATTGCATAGGATGGAGCTACAGCACTTAATGTAGCGTCCAACTGCATTATTTCTGCAGTGCAGATGAACCCTCTGAAGTCCTAGTTCCAGTCTGGAAGCAACACAAAGTACAGCTATAGTGGCCAGCTTCTATAGCTGTCCTGTTATTTCTGCAGCCCAGGGTGGCACTGCCTTTTCATTTCACAGCCCTCTTAGACACACATTTCTGTGCACTCTTTTCTCAAAGTCCCAAGCAAAGCTGAGGCTGGTGAACAAGCTGCGTGTTGTGGTTGCTTTTAAGTTGACGCACCTCTGTGTTTGCAGAATGAAACCAACCGACTGATAGCCAAGCAGAAGAAGGATGAAGATGAAGCCCACAACAAGCTGAAGGAACTGGAAGTAGGTTGGAGGGGCATGTAGGGATGAATGGGAAGTGGTTTTGGTTCACCGTCTAGTTGCCCTGTCCTGACCATAAACAGGAATCCATACGATACAACTAACACTCAAGGGTGACTTGGTCAGACAAGGGATCAAAGTTGTAGGACTTTGGTTAGCTCAAGACCAGTGGTTCCCAATTGCTGGTCCTCCAGATGTTTTGGCCTTCAGCTCCCATACGTCCTGGCTTCGGGCCAAGTTGGCTGGGGCATCTGGGATCTGGAATCACCCCATCTTAGGGTGTCACTTGGTGTAAACCACATCCTTTGCACCCCCTTAATGACACCCCTGGCTGAGGGATTCTGGCAGTTATTATCCAGAACAGTAATGTATCCAAGATCAGGATCTCCCTGTCTTCTGTCCTATTCCATGATACCCTATCCAAGGAGCCCATCTGCTTTGTCTGATAGGAACAGCTGCAGAAGACAACCGAAGGTGCCAACTGGGCCGAGCTAAAGCTGAAGGAGAGCCGGAAGATCCTGGACCAGTTGAAATCCTTGGTGGACCTCCTCTTCAGGGAGCTGGACTGCGATGCTACCAAGATCAAGGAACACCTGGGCGAGAGTGGGGACATCACGGACCAAAATCTGTTGGCTCATTTAAGTGCGTGAGCAGTCTGAGCAGCTTCCATGGGTGTTTTGGGCATCCTGCCTTGTGTGGGCACAAGGAGGGTTCTGAGAGTTACCCAAGAGCTCTCTATAGGCAAAGATGGGAGCCTCTTTCTGCCTGAGAGCCAAGTTCAGTTTCAGAGAAGCTTAGGACAAGAGTGACAATAATTTACAGATTGCAACTGTGGGCACAGTAAAGACAGGTACCATGTTTTGGATGTGTCGATTCTCCACTATAAGCAGCTTCCGCCACTGTGGCAATAGTCACTTGGCATTGACTGGCGTCCCTACACACCTTCCCTCAATATGGGTTTTTTTGTATCCATGTTTTTTGTGGGTTTTTCAAACTATGCGCCCATGTTCTAGAAGAGTTTATTCCTGATGTTTCACCAGCATCTGTGGGTGGCATCTTCGGAGAAATTATGGTTTTGCTGGAGGTCCAAATTCACTTTCAGAGATGTTGTATTTCAGTTACATTTTCTGGCAAGGTCCATTGACAAAAAGTTCAAACCAAAAACTCTGAACTATTTTAGCTGGAAATGTTTTACTACAACCTCCATGCTGTGGGTACGCTGGCTGGGGATGCTTGGAGTTGTGGTCTAAAACAACATTTCTAAGCTCTGTTCCCCCTCCTGCTGAATCCTGTACCTCTTGTGCTGCTAAATCATTCTAGACTGCCGAACTTTCAGTGTGTTGGAGGGGAAATGGTCTTCAATTTAGTTAGTCCCAACTAGTGTAGATCCATTGAATCAACAGGAAAATGGTAAGTCAACACATATATAACTTCCATTGGCCCAACTGAGACTGCCAGCTGGATTTAGGCATAAAAGATTTCCTTATTGTACAAGGCTGAGAATTGTGTAGTCCATCAGCTGTCTTTGGACTGCATCTCCCAATGTTGGTCACCATTGCCTATTCTGGCAAGGATTACTGGAAGCAGTAGTCCAACAACATCTGGTGAACCACGTGATTCCTTCTTGTCGTTTCTGCTGAGGCTACTACTGTATGCCTTAAAACTAATTTCAACTTATGGTGACCCAATCCAAGGGTTTTCTTGGAGAGATTTGTTCAGAGAAGTTTGCCCTTGCCTTCCTCTGAAGCGGAGAGAGTGGGACTTGCCCAAAGGCCACCCAATGATTTCCCATGGATAAACAAGGATTTGAACCCTGGTCTCCCTGAGTCCTAGTCCAACACGTAAAGCACTAGACCATGCTGGCTCACAGAACCCCTGCCCCTGCTCTTACACATCCTTGCAACTCTACAGGTATTATTGAGAAGAAGAGCAACAACCTTCTGCTGATCGAGTCTTTCTTGCACTACAAGGATGTGGAGGGGGAGCTGGACTCGGTCCCCATGCTGAACCCATTTTTGGGAGGCTCTGCTGCACTGAAAAAGGTGGAGCCCATCAAAATAGCACCACCGACCCTCAGCGTGGATCCCTTTGCAGATTATACAGAGCCTTGTGAGTAGTTATTTATTTATTAGTCATGTCAAGGGGGATGGCTTCCTTCCACCTGACTTTATCCTCCTAAGAACCTTGCGAGGTAGGTCAGGATGAGGGAAGGGTAACAGGCCCAAAAGGTCATGTTTTGCAGCAGTGGTGGGGCCTACCCTTGGTTTGAACTTCCCTTTGAGTTCCTGGATCTTGTGGAAGAGGTCTCTCATTCTTCATTTTTTGTTTTTGTCTTCTGTTTCTCTGCATTGATCATTATATTTCTGTTTGTCTTACTGAAGTTAAAAAAAGGAACAGACACTGTTCAGCAGTGCATAAACTACCTTGGAAAGTGGTTGATTCTTTTTCTTTGGAAATTTTAAACAGAGGTTGGATGGCCACCTGTCAGGGATGTTTTCGTTATGGATTTTTGTACTGAATGAGGGTTCAACTAAATGGTCTTTGGGGTGCTATCCAACTCTTATGATTCTGTAATGAAAGCTGACATTAAATAAGGAGAATATTGTTGTTTTTCTAACCATGCACGGCTGATTTCTCTTCTTTCCTAGCTGTGGAAGCTCCATTGGACTACCAAAAACTCCGGGCCTTGGTGCTAGAGAACCAGGAGAAGCTCAAAACTAGAGTTGATTCTGGAGAAAGGACTGACAGCCCCGGCCGGGAGAAGAAGAAACCCTCCTCGACATAGATGGAAGCTGATACAAAAAGATGCTGGAAGCAATGATGACAGGTGGCCTCCGTGCCAGTGGAATGGTGAACCCACTCTGGGTTTTAGTATGAACTTTAATTCAAAGTGCCGAATCTAATCCCCCAAACAGATTAGCTCCTTTAAATTTTGGGTTAAAAACCATGGCAGATTGACCATGCCACTGACATGGATTTCTCCAGTTACTGTTAGGTGCTGGAACAATCTTTTCTAACCTATTTTATTTATAAATATATATATATTGTACAAAATATAGAAATGGCTCCCACTGCATAGTATAAGGAATGTATTAATTTTTTAAAAATAAACAATGTTTTCAATTTTTACAGCCTGTTCCCCCTCCCTTCCTCTTCCTCCTTCTTTAACCCTTTTCAGTATTTGGCTACAGTCTTGTTTAGCCCAGTGTTGAGGGAGCAGTTCCACATTTGTTGTTGTTGTATGCCTTCAAGTCATTTCTTACTTACGGCAACCCTATCACAGGATTTTCTTGCTACTGTTTGTTCAGGGAGGGTTTGCCATTGCCTTCCCCTGAGGCTGAGAGCGTGCAACTTGCGCAAGGTCACCTAGTAAGTTTCATAGCCAAGCAGGAATTGAACCTCCAACAATCAGCTGTGCCACATGCAAAACTTTATTTCCCACCTGGAGCTTTACCATAGAGCTATGAGTAACCTCACACTCCTGTTATCCCATGCCTGATGGAGAACAAAAGTATCTGGCTATGCCCCTATCACCAGACATAAAGCTATTGCATTATGCACTTATGTCTGCCAGGTTCCTCCAGAGGTCTTAGCAGCTGGTGCAATCATTTTATGTCTGGCTATGTAAACATAGCCAGACACTTTTGCAATTCTTCCCCCACCAAGCATAGGATGGTTGAGGTGGCTGAAGCAAATGTACTGTAGGTCAGAGGAAGGCTTTGGCCACTGTGGAGGAAGGAAGAGAACAGTGACCAAGAATAGACTTGCACTGGCATATGGTTAACATAAACCCATCCATGCCACTAACAGGATGCAATCTCCTCCAAGCCATATCCTTGCACCAACAGAGAATAGGGGTCATCTGTTTACCTCTTTTGGATGGAATGGGGACACGATTTTTCATTGGACTTTTAAGTGCACCTTTTGACACAAATTCCTCTCTTGAGAAAGATGCCGCAGGATTGCTGAGAGAGCAAACCAGCCAGCGGAGAGAGAATTTTCCCTCTTAGCAAGGCACGAATGTGGAAATCCAGCCTGACCTTGAAGTGACGGAAACGTATTGATTTTCTTTTTACACTGCCTGCTTCTTACATAGTCAGTACTTTTCCTCAGCTTGGCAAGTCCCATTAGTCAAGGGTGGGCAAAGTCCCAATGTCTCCAATGATAGATGCAACCATACTGTGCGAAGCACCTCGCCCTCATATCCTACACCCCTTAGTTTTATAATGCTGAGCGTTTAGCACAAGCAGGAGAGAGGATGGATGGAGAGCTAGGAGTCCCATACTGAAAACTAGATATTAATTCCTGTGCCTTTAAAATTTGTGTAGAAGAGGGAATTTCAGCAGGCGTTGCTTGTCATGCAACCAGGTGACAAGCAACATCTGCTGAAATCCCCTCTTCTGTACAACCTTTAAAGGTAATGGAGCCTTCTCCAGTTTTCACTCTGGCAATTGTTACCCCAAATGTTGGGGAGAATTGGGTTCCCACCAACAATTATGGTGCCTCCTTGGTATTTGGGGAAATATTTAGCTCAATAGGCCTGTGAGAAGTTGGGTAACTTTAGGGATCTTGTATACCTGTGTATACCAGTACTGAGAGCCAGCATGTTGTAATGGTTTGAGCGTTGGACTGGGACTAAACCAGGGTCTGAATCCTGGCTCAGCCATGTAAACGCACTGTATGACTTTGGGCAAGTCACAAACTCTCAGCTTTAGATGACAAAGAAACTTGCCAGGAAAATCTGATGATAGGGTTGCCACAAGTCGGCATGATTTGAAGGCGCACAACATAACAACTACTGCAAGACTCCAGTTTTAAATGGAATAGTTTTATTTAGAAACACGCAAAGGTGCAAGCAAACACACAAACCAGTGCAACCTTAAGAACCACACAAGGCTAACAGAAGAGAAAGACTGCTACGTAGAGAGATCTTGTAGTACCTTTGAGACTAACTGAAAGAAAGAAGTTGGCAGCATGAGGTTTCGTAGACTTAAGTCTACTTCCTCAAATGCATTTGGAGAAAGATGTGAAAGATTGGATAGTGAGAAATTGGGATTATTTGGGGGGGGGATTTCCATGGGAAATAAACCAGGGCTTAGACTGCATCTGGGAGCTACACAGAAAGCAGAGATCCAATCTGTGTGACAACCTCAGTCTATAGCCAAGTGTACATCCGATAATCCCATATTTCAGCAAGAGCAGGTAAAGGGTATGTTAACACAACCCTATGGAGACCGGTAGACTGGTGGACAACACCCAGTTTAAGCTCACAAATCTTGGGCTCACAAGTCTTGCCAGAGTTACATGGATCACAAGAACAAACCCCTGGAAGAACAGATCTGTGAACTGTCGTTGAATGGAGAAGCCTCAGATGTAGCTAAACAGCTGCCCCATCATTTTGATTCTGAGGGTAAAAGATCCCATACGTTGTAGTGGTTAGACTATCAGTGTAATACTGGGAGACCTATTAGGATGGGATGATTACCATAACTTTACCTACCTTACAGCGTGACTGTGCTTGAACATTTAAAAAAAGAGCAAGCAGAGAGTATGTCAGCAGTTACAGTTTTAAAAAAGCCCTTTCCCAAAACTCAGGTGGTAACGGTGCATTCAAGCTCCATGCCGGCCCCATGGAACACCTCCAGGGCTAAAGTCCTTTATTTGCTTGGCAGCCCAGCATTTAAACTGACCCAAAGATCATGGGCTTTGAGGTTTGGTGCACAGACCGGAGACAAGGCTGAGCGGGGAACAAACCTCCGGCTCTGCATTTGATTGCATACCTGTTTCGACACAAGTGGAAAGAGATCATTATCGCACCTGGATGGTGAGCCTCAATGTTCTTGTACCAATGTGCAGAAGCATTTCCATGGTTACAGGTTGTCTCCCACAAGGCTCTCCTTTTTCACGAACCCCGTGATCTCTGACAGCGGAGGGAAGCCGGCCAGCTCCCCAGCTTACACTTAACGCATCGATCACTCCTGTCCAGGGCGATTTCTCATTCTTCTCTTTCTGGACAGAAGGCCAGATTGAACTGACGCAGTTGGATGCAGGCCTCTGGGCCTCATTATTTCTCCCAGTGGGTTGGCCCTGGAACATTTGTGTGCCAAATTGGAGTGCAGCGGAAGCCTGGCGGTCACAATGGATTCCTCTGCTCTCTTTTATCCAGAGCACATGGCTGCGTGTGAACACCAATTAATGACATTTTCAAAGCCTGGGCCTAACTTGTTGCAAAATCACTAATCGCTCACTTTGTAATTAGTTCTTTTTTTTAAAAAAGTGATGGTATAAGTGCATTATGGTTGTAATTCAGTGGAGGATTAACAAAAGTTTGTTGTTGTTGTTGTGTGCTTTCAAGTTGTTCCCGGTTTATGGTGACCCTAAGGCCTATCATGGGGTTTTCTTGCCACGTTTCTTCAGAGGGGTTTGTCTTTGCCACTGCCATCCTCTGAGGCTCAGAGAGTGTGACTTGCCCAAGGTAACCTAATAGGTTTTCATGGCCGAGACAGGATTCGAACCCTGGTCACCAGAGTCCTAGTCCAACCCTCAAACCACTAGACCACACTGGTTGTCTTGGGCCCATTACTGGGCAACGTAATTTCTGCTTCATCCAGAGGTGGTTTGCTTGCCAGGCAAACTTCTTTGGTGTCCGTTACCTTAATGAGGTTATAATTTGTTTGTAACTGAACTGGCTTTCTTAGACCTTTTTTGTTTGGCCTTGCAGTTGCAAACTGCCATCCTGGAATCCAGTCTTGGAAGGACCAGCTGATGTTATCTGATCCGTCAAAGACTTGTGTGTATGTGTATATTAACACTGAGCAGTGACAAGAAAGAAAGAACTCTTATCAGGATGAACCAATATTTGACAGCAGCAATGTGAGTTTTTCGGGCTCTGTGGCCATGTTCTAGAAGAGTTTGTTTCTGACTTTTTGGTGGCATCTGTGGCTTCACAGATTAACACAGATTAACATGGAAATCACTCCTCCCAACCCAGGGTCACACAGTGTGTGTCTATACACACACACACACACACACACACACACACACATACACACTCACTTCCATGCCAGCATTCTCTGAAGATGCCAGCCATGGCGAAACCTCAGAAACAAACTCTTCTAGAACATGGACACATAACCTGAAAACCACCCAAAAAACTTTTTAAACATGTTGCCCTGAATCAGCACCAGTCCTCCTATCATTTAGCGTCTTGGTGATCTACATTTCCCAAACCGTCCATGATCTAGACACATTTTGGAAGCCAAACTCTGATGGGCAGTTGTGGAGGTGTCAAAAAACATCCTTGAAAAATATGCATTAAGTCTGAATCCAACAACCTACCCACTACACCATGCTGGCTCTTCTGTTTTAGATGGCATTTCTCAGATGTATTTTCCTTCGGTCTGCTTTCTTTACTGTCCAGCTCTCACATCTGTAAACGGTGATGGGGAATACAACGGCTTGGACAGTTTTGACTTTAGTGTTCAGCTGTCTCTCTTCACACTTTAGGGTTTTGCTTAGTTCTTTCATAGCTGCCCTTCTGATTTCTTGATTGCAGTCTAACCTTCTTCTGGTTTCTTGACTGCAGTCTCCATTTTGATCAATGTTGGATCCAAGGTATGGAAACGCTTATATCAGTATCCTCATTATAGGGTGAAGTTATGTAGATTCTCTGTGGTCATTATTTTTGTTTTAAGGAATAGCCCTTATCTTTGCATGTTCTTCCTTGATTTCCTTCAGCAACTGTTCCAAGCCTATGAAAATTTCTGCTAGTAGTATGGTGTCATCTGCATACCTGAGATTGCTGATATTCCTTCCTTCTATTTTTGCTCTTCCTTCTGTCAGTTCGAAGCCTTCCTGTGATATTTTCTGCATACATGCCGAACCGATAGAGTGATAAAATGCAGCCTTGCCTGGTTCTCTGTGCCAATTGGGAACCATGTTGTTTTTCCATATTCTGTCCTTACAGTAGCCTCTTGTCCTAAGTACAGGTATAGTTTTCTAGCAGTCCTGCATTACTGTGTATATACTGGGTCATGTTCTCTTCCATGCAGTGGAAAAGCTTATTTTTTGCATCTTACGCTGCTGTCCAAGACAATGGGGTCGGTCAGTCTTTTCTTCCCAGACCGCTGACAACCCTCCTGGCCTTGAGTGCCTTCTCTTCTCCTGTCATCCACTCCAGCCTAGGAAACGGTGTCAGTGTCGTGCTTGCAAAGAACTGGGTTCTGCTAAAGTGCTTCTCGCTGGCTTGGTACAGAGCTATAAAAAGCTTCTGCTCCTTTTCTGAAGTCTCTATTTTGGGCTCTATTTAGCAAGTCAAATGTTCTCTGACTACTAATACATCTCCATCCTTCTGCATGCACCGACTGCTGCTGAGCAACCGAGCCTATCTCTCACAGCGATCATAAAAGAAATCCATGGCAGGGTTTAGTAGAGCTAGGAAAAATTGGGTGGATTATTTTTATTCTGGACTACAGCTCCCAGAATCCCTGGATGGTGCGGGCCTCTGCATGTTGTAGTCTGAAAAAGTAACTTTTCTTAGCCCTTGGATTTTTGGAAAGTGAGGTCTGGCTGCATCTGCACTGCAGAAACAATGCAGTTTGACTCCCGCTTTAACTGCAATGGCTCCATTTTACGTTACTTAGGCCTGTTACAGACTGCTAAAATAAAGCTGCTTTGGGTCTCTTTGGAGGTATGCTATTTAAATGATGCCTGGGTCCTAAGAGTCCAGAGGTCGCGCCAAAGCCACACTCCATTCCTAAGCACTGGAGGGCAGCTTTGGTGCAGCTTCCAGATTCTTAGGATGCATGCATCATTTAAACAGCATACCTCCAAAGAGACCCGAAGCAGCTTTATTTTGGCAGTCTGTAGTTAGTTAAAGTTTATTGATTAGTCAATCGACCGTATCAAAACAGTTAACAGCAAACATGGTCAAATACAAGAAAACACAATGCATCAAATACAATGGCATAAGATAAATTAGCCAAAAATAAGACAACATATGAATTAATTTAATAGTTGCAAATCGTTGTCTTATAATAAACTAAATAATGATCAAATACAATGCCAAAATATGTTTATTCCATTTTATGCAATCCTAGGATTTGGAGCTTGCTGTGGGACCAGAGCTCTCTGACTGGAGAAGGCTAAATCCCTCACAAGTCCCAGAAATCCAAGGCATGGAGCCACGGCAGTTAAAGCAATGTCAAACTGCATTATTTCTGCAGTGCAGATGCAGTCTCTGATATGGAAGGCAGGTCTGGCTCAAACCTTGAATGAGTTAATTTTTTGGACTGCAGACCCCAGAATCGCCACCCAAAATGGCTGGATTTTGTAGATCCAGCTAGCTAGGCTTATCTTGGAGAGGAGACAACTGGGGAGTGACATGATAGCCATCTTTAAATATTTTAAGGCCTGTCACGTGGAAGGCAGAGCAAGCTCCAAAGACTCAAATATGAACCAATTACACATTACAAGAAAAGAGATCTCATCTGAACATTAGGAAGGACTTCTTTGCTGTTAGAGGATGGAATAAATTTCCTTGGAGGATGGTAACCCTTCTTCTCTGGAGATGTTCAAAGGAAGGTTGGGGGAGCATCTCTCAAGAGTGCTTTAGCTGTGTGTTTCCGCATGGTCGATGGTTGGACTAGGCGACTCTTGAAAGAACGACAAGAGTCTATGATTCTATAAGTTTCCAACCTAGATAGTCTTCCCATCAACATCTGAGGATGACTTCCCTGCACCTGGAAACCCACTGAGAGACTTTAGGCAAGTCACACTCTCTCAGCCTCAGAGGATGGCAATGACAACCCTCCCCTAAACAAATCTTGCCAAGAAAACCCCATGATAGATTCGCCTTAGGAAATTACTTGAAGGCACATAACAAAACCAACAATCTGCAGCAACTGGTCAAGTTGACCTGATCTCTCTGACATATTTCACCTCTTTCCTTATGGCTCCGTTGCTCAGACAGCCAGTCTCCTTTCAGATGCCTTCACTTCACTGACCGCCTCTCCATTTCTTGGCCGTGCCGATGCCAAGTCGTAAAAATGAAGTGCCTTTATGATGATGATAATGGCGGTTTTATAATTAATTCTGCGTTGATTCCACAGAGAAATAAAAACTGTGAAATGAACCCTGGCAGCAACACAAAGGGGATGTTACAGGATTGGAAAGCACAGTAATAGTCGATAAAAGGACTATTCCAGAAAATATATATACAATGATAAGCTTAGGAAGATTTATGCCACAGAAGTGGTCACTGAGTTAAGAGAGAAAGAGAATCATGACTATTTAAACACTGGAAGTCAAATAAATCCATTTTGCACAATAGGTATCCAATTTGGTACATAGCTCTATCCTATGGAATCCTGGGATTTGTAACTTTACAAGGTCTGCCAAAGAGTGTTGGTGCTCCCCAGAACTACCAATCCCAGAATTCAGTAGAACGGACCCACGGCAGTTAAAGTGGCATCAAACTGCATCATTTCTATAGTGTACAGGCACCCTACATCTTTTTTAAAGGTATGCTGAAGCTTATGGGAGTTATAATCTTCCCCCAGAAAATAACCATTCCAAGCTATATGGGAACCAATAATTTTGCAGATATCCCTGCTCCTAAGCTACAAAGATATTTTAATCCTTTTAAAAAGCTGTATCGAGTCTTTAAAAAGCTGGGCATAGACTGAAAATCAATGCAATCGACCAAGCCCTGGTATGCCTTGATCCAATACTGCCCATCCTAGTTAACAGTCTTGCAATCTTGCTTTGGACTGATGGCAATTTCCAAACCATTTTGAAAAGCAGCCTCTGGCGCAATACATTACAGCAATCCAAATGGGATGTTAGCAGCTAGTTTACACAACCCAAACACAGATCCGTCTGCATCTGTCTCTTCTGACTCAGACTGTTGTTTCTATTGTTACTCTTTCACAATAGAAAGTGCAGATAGATTATATCTTCTTTAGCTTGGAGTAGAAGAGAGGGGGAGAAAGAATGGAAGTTTCAGATCTTTCCTAGCCATACAGGAACCATTAAGGAAGATGTTGGACCTAGGACTCATTCCCACTTACAAATAAATCGGTGTGCAATCCGAATCAATGGATCGATTCAACATCAGAGCATGGTTCCCACTACATTTGCCCCGGACGCATTTTCTTGCTGCAAAATAATAAAAAAATAACCCACTTGTGGTGCACATTGACAAATGAATCAATTCAAAATGGGCCCACTCCAGCCAGCTAAAGGGAAAATTTGGATCGGTTCCGATCTGCATCTGGTTCACACCTGCGCAGAACCAATTTATCCAAAAAGATGTGTGTGTGTGGGGGGGGGGGGGAATCAGCATCAAAATGGGTCTAGCGCATGCATGGCCTCCCTCTCCGAATCGCTTCAGTGAATTGATTCAAATGGGAACCAGAGTCATTTGAACTGGTTCAAACCGATTTGCGATCCAGTTTAAAAGATAGTGGGAATCAGGCCCTAACTGTCTTGAAGGCACCAGATCCTGTCTGATTTTGGAAGCTAAGGAGGGTCAGCCCTGGTTAGTCCTTGAATGGGAGAATGGCAAGGAATACCAGGGGCGGTAGGCTATATTTCAGAGGATCTGGCAAAACCACCTTTGAGGATCCTTTGCCTAAAGAAAACCCTATGAAATCCATGGGATCACCATAAGTTGGCAGGCAACTTGAAGGCACATAGGCACACACAAGGATAATGTTTGGCAAGTAGCTCTCTTAGACATACAGGGCTGGGACACTCCAAGCTATAAACCAGAATGTGCATCCTGGTTCCGCTTTTATCGACATGTAAACCCACTGCATAACCTTGGGAAAGTTGCGCCCTCTCAGTCTCAGAGATGGCAATGGCAAACTCCTCTCTGGAGACACTTGCCAAGAAAGCCCCATGACAAAGCCTTAGGATCTCCATAAGTCAGATGACTAGAAGGCACACAACAACAAGTTCTAATAAAACAAACCCTTTAATATATTTTTATATATATTGCCTTTCTTTCAAAATCTGGAATCATGGTTCTTGCGCTCTCACTTTGTCTTCCGAAAAAACGTAGGAGGTAGATCATCCTAAAAGGGAGCAACTGATCCAAACTCACCCATGAGCTTCATCACTCAGGACTTGAACCTCCATCTCCCATTCCCTCTCCAACACTCTTTTTATTTTCCAAGAGAGTCGTGATTTAGTTGAAAGGGAACAAAAATTGATTGGTTTGTTTTTTTTGAAAGGCTTAGATTTTGGAACCAATGTTCTCCTTTGTAAATATAGCACACTCTGTGCCGACGTCTTTGGTATTGTCCAATTTGGTATTTCTGTCATCTCTCTTCCCTGATGTTTTATTTCTGGTCGGTTTATTTTTCTTCCTCTGATTTTAGATGGGCTAGCAGCACAGCGTTCTTGTTTCCAAATCTGTAGAACGGTTGGCTTAAATAAAGGTTACATATCTTGCCAATAGCAGACGGTTCTGTTGTTGTTTTTAATGCGCCTGTATTTTTAGCTTGGAAATTTACCCGGCGTCGCTTGTACTGATGTCAATGGCTTTGCTTCTCATTTGAATGAGACCCAAGTCGGACTGGTAGCACCTACAATCCTTCAGATTTTAATGGCAAATGGACCAAAGGCAGCAATTTTGTGGGGAAGAAGTTGAACTTTGATCATGATGATAATGACAATTAATTTATATCCTTTGGTTCCCTGGGAACCAAGGCAACTTGGAAAAGTTAAAACAAATGCAATTAAAAAGACAGGCAAAAAACCCACTTTGAAGTAACTATAGCACAGATTGCATCATTGTTGTTGTTGTCAACTGCCATCAAGTTAACTTTGACTATGAACAAGAGTCCTCCAAGTTCTCCTATCTTCAATACTTCTTGCAGGCCTTGAGTTTATCCATCTGGAATGAGATCGTCCTATTTCCTACTGCCTTCTACTTTAATAGGCATTAATGTCTTCTCATGATATGGCCAAAGTACAACAGTCTCAGTTCAGTCATCTTGGCTTCCAGGAAGAGTTCAAATTCGGTTTGATCAAGAACTTATATTGATTTGACTTTCTAGCACTCCACAGTATCCTCAGATTCTTCTCCTGCACATTTCAAATGAGTTGATTCTCCTCCCATCATGTTTCTTTACTGTCCAGTTTTTGAATCCATACATAGAAATGGGACATATGATGATGGCATGCACAAACCTAACCTCAGTATTCAATTATGCATCTTTACACTTCAGGATCTTGTCTTGTTCTTTCATGGCTGCCCTCTCCATTCCTAGTCTTCTTCTGGTTTCTTGACTGCAGTCTCCATTCTGATCAATGATTTCCCAAGTCTCTCCTCATAGGGCATGGTTTCCAAACCCTTCACCATTTTGGTTGCCCTCCTCTGAACACACTCCAGCTTCTTGACATCTTTTTTGAATTGTGGTGCCCAGAAAGGGACACAGTATGAGGTCCGACCAAAGCAGAAGAGAGTGATACTATTATTTCCTTTGATTTAGAAATGTCACTCCTATTGATGCAGCCTAGGATCATACTGGCTTTTTAAGCTGCTGCCTGTTTGTGGCTTGGTCCCATGCATGTTGATCTTCATCTGCAGAAAGTTGGAGAGCATTATTGTGTCATACATCTCCCTTGATAGGACCTTTTCCCTCTGGATGAGAACGTCCCCACATGTTGAAGACCATCATCTTTTATGCATTTTGCCTTACGCTGAACTAAAGCCAGCCTGCTGTGCTGTTATGCAAAATGTCCCCAGCTCTCTGATCTTGGCACCGAACGGTAAACTCTCTGCATTTAATTAATGGGTCCCCCTTTGTCAGTTGGCTGATCCTTTTTTCCTCAATTGTTTCACAACACACACAAAATCCCTCCTCCTCCTGCTGTACAAAGACAGTTTGTGCTATTTCTCCATTCGGTATCATAACAACCTGATTAATATCTCACCTCGGTCCAGCAGCAGCTGGAGATTTCACATCAGAGGAGCAGCAAATAAGCTCTCCATTTTAGCCTGAGCTTTAAAGGAGCTATTTAAGCTATTTGAGGAACCCTAGCCACAAAAACAGACTGAGTACCTTGGCTAGTTCCTTTAAAATTCAGACTCAAGCCGCACACTGATTCTCCACCCCACTAATGTGCAAGCCACACCACAACCTGAGCCACAAGTTGACTTGGCCAACCATTGTCCTTTATCATTATTTCTTTATTACGGGGATAATCATAGTAGACTACCTTTGTTGTTGTGTGCCTTCAAACTTATGGCAACCCTAAGGTGAACCTATTATGAGCTTTTCTTGGCACGATTTATAAAGAGGAGGTTTGCCATTGCCTTTTCCTGAGGGTGAGAGGGTATGACTTGCCCAAGATCACCCAGCGGGTTTCATGGCTGAGCTGGGAATCGAACCCTGGTCTCCAGAGTCCTAATCCAACCACTGCACAACACTTATAAGATCCTTTTAAAAATGGCTGAGAAACAGTGGCATCACTTGGGGATGCAAGAAAGTAGTGATGGTGGCATCCTTTGTGCCAGAAGAAGACATTGTCCTGGTTGTCTGGATGAGGGCAATGGGGCTGGCAGTGAGTGCCAAGATGCCTCTGTGCTGTCCTCCATCCCCTTTGTCCCAATTCCCACCACAGTGCCTCTTGCTCAAGGACGAAGAGAAGGATCTGCTCTGCCTGTCCTCCTCATCCTGGCCAGGCCAGCTATGTATCCCCAATGGCAGCATCCTGGCAAGCCAAGAACTTTGGGGCAATTTTAGCAGGGGGGCTTCTCTGAGTCCTGGTCCATAGAATCAAAGAATCTGAGAGTTGGAAGAGACCTCAAGGGCCATTCAGTTCAACACTTTTCTGCCATGCAAAAAGATACAATCAAAGCACCCCAACAAATGGCCATCCAGCCTCTGCTGAAGAATCTCCAAAAAAGGAGAGTCCACCATGATCCAAGGCAATGCATCATGCCATTGTTGAACAGCTCTTATGGTCAGGATGTTCCTCCTAATGTTGAGGTGGAATATGTTTCCTGTACTTTGCAAACATTTCTCCATGTCCTACTCTCTGGAGCAGGAGAAAACAAGCTCGCTCCCTCCTCATGTTCTTGCTCATGGGGACGATGAGCCTTGGCAAGGGGTTGTGTGGTGTCCTGTGTGTCCATGTGGGCTCCCCAAGTCCCACGATGGCTGCTCGACACCTTCTGGTTGGGGAGGGGTGCAGCCATGATGGTGACATCATGAGCTACTTTGGGGTGACACCAAACCTATTGACGCAATTGCTGAGACAATGGGTGCGATGCTTTCTGCAAACTTCAGCGCTGCGGCATTCAGAACTCGTCTCTCTGCAGAACCCAGTTATCTGAAGTCAGATCTTGTAGCCTCTTCAACCCGAGTGGATGGCAGTGTATAAATGATAAATCAACTCTGATCGATGGATGGGGTGTTCTTGTCTCAGTAGAGGTTCTTGCAAGAGTTCTGCTTGCCACAAGAGGGTGCGGGTCTGCTTTTGACTTTCTGTAGACGCAAAATAATATGTAAACTAGTTTTAATATTGTGCTGGGTAGGGGAGGTGAGATCTGTGGACAGTCCTGCTTGCTTCCAGATGGCTTTTATTCTGCAACTGCTCTGCCTCGATGCAGTCTTATGGGGACTCCGTATGTCGCTTTGTTCCTCTCTGGAGCCTTCTGGTGTTTTCTGACAGTTTCTCCTTTATTTCTTTCTACCACCATCCCTCAAAAAACCGGTTAAGGAGGAAAAGATGGAACAAGGTTGCAAAATGCAACCTTTTGATTCCCCCCCCCTTGTGAAAGTACCCCAAACCTACAATCCTGTCCACTGCCATTTGACTTCCCTTTGTCTTGAGAGTCTGCAAAAGTTACTTTTGGGGACTACAACTTTTGGATTCAGGAAGGAAGGAATCAGCAGGAAAACAACCCCTCACATCCTTCTCAACTACCATTCTGGATCTGAGTGATGATCCTTCAGTAACTTATGGTGACCCTAATGTGAATCTATCATGCAGTTTTCTGGGGCTGGGAGTATGTGACTCATTCAAGGTCCACAGTGGGGTTCCACGGCTGAGAGAGGAATTGCATCTCGATCTCCAGGGTCACAGTCTGATGCTCAAACCACTAAACTATGCTGGCCCTCTTGCTCCTTAAGTACATCTCTATGAATAGATGTGCACCTTTATTTCTATAGACAGCCAATGTGGTGTAATGGTCTGAGTGTTGGACTGGGGACCAGGGTGCGCTTCCCAGCTCAGCCATGAACCCCACTGGTTGACCTTGGGCAAGTCACACGCTCTCAGCCTCCTCTGAACAAACCTTGCCAAGAAAGCCCCCGGATAGGTTCGCCTTTGGGCGGTTGTAAGTCGAAAATGGCTTGAAGGCACGCAGCATCAAGAACAATAAATGTGTCATCACCACCATGGGGCATCTGAGGAAGGAGACTGAAGCCCAGGAAAGTTCATGCTGCCAACTTCTTTCTTTCAGTGAGTCTCAGAGGTGCTGCAAGATCTTGCTGCATACTGATTCTACAGACTGACATGGCCATATCTTTGAATTTCACCCTGAGAAAGTTCATCCTGAGGACTTTCCTGCAAGGGTCTTCCTCATAGATTCCGGGAGCCTTTTTGCCCTTCCATGTTCCAAACTCAGAAACGCAGAGGCGCACTACTATTATTAATGAGGCCCTTGGGCTTGCCAAACACGCTGCCATATGTTCCACCTTCTCCTGCTCACATATTCCTTCCCTGCCTTTCCCCTAAAGGTGTCAGAGTTTTGCCGAAGCATCCTGCTGGGTTTGCTAATAGGTTGGAGCTGGAGCTGGGGATGGAGGAAAATCAGCACGCTCTCTTTCCAAGAAACCTGGCCTATGCCTTTGTGCCGTGCTCTCCAAATGGCTTCTTTCTGAGCTGGCATCAAGAATCCTCAAATCACCTAGATGGCTGCCTGCAATGCTTGGGAGAGTGACTTCTTTCTGGATTACGATTCCCAGAATCCCCCAAGCATTGTGAGAGTGGTTCTCCAAAATAGGTAACTCTCCCAAGCTCTGGCTCTCCAAGCTTAACACAGCGGTCCCTCCACCTTTGCTGGGGTTCAGGGTGAAGGACCCCTATGAATGTGGAAGAAACACTATTCTTTTTACCTAAGAGAATGCCACTCCAACTTGACCAACTCTTTGGATATTTGGGCTAGAACCCAGAGCGGATTCGCCAGCCCACTCTCACGGAACCATGGAAAATGTGACTTTATTTGCAGGTTCGAATTCCGGCTCAGCCATGGAAACCCACTGGGTGATCTTGGCCAAGTCACACTCTCTCAGCCTCAGGGGATGGCAATGGCAAACCCCTTCTGAAGCAACGTGGCAAGAAAACCCCATGATCGGCAAATGCCTTAGGGTCACTATAAGTCTGAAAAGACTTGAAGGCCCAGAACAACAACACCATAAGTTGCAAACAAATCAAAGGTGCACAGTAACAACAATGTTGGCAGGGGATTGGAGTAGAGGACCCTTGGGGTCTCTTCCAGCTCTAGGTTTTTATCATTCCAGACCCATCTGCTGCCTCTTAACCTCCACGAATATGTCCATTTTCACTTTTTCCGCCTTTAATGTTTAAAACTATAGCTTGCCAAAGGAAGCACTTTGATGACCGAGGCTGCAATCCTGCCTGCACATTTTTTACTTGGGAGGCAGGCCTTGTCGGATGATGGAGATCAGAGGCTGCTTTCCAATGAGTCAGAGACCATTGATCCATCTTCCTCCGTCCGATCAATGTCTGAGTCAGGATGAGTCCGCTTCCCAGGTCTCAGAAGCTTAGCAGTCAAGCGCATGGTTTGCATGCACAAAACTCTGGCTTCGCTCCTCAAGGCTTTCCTCAAGAGTTCTGGGAACCATAGTTTTGGGGTGGGTTTTTCAGGCTATGTGGCCATGTTCTGGAAGAGTTTATTCCTGACATTTCGCCAGCATCTGTGCCTGGCATCTTCAGAGAAGGATGCCCTATATTTATTATTGTTATTGTTATTATTATTTTATGTATTTGTATAATGCCATATAGCTTGAAAATCCTTCCTGACCAGGGGATGCTGGGAGATGGAGTCCCAAAAGGTAATTTCCCCACAGAAGTCTAGTTGCTTCCCCATTTGGAGCAAGGGAGGTTCAAATATGGATCTGTGGATAAAGCCTGTCCAGTGTTTGATTGTAATGTATTATTGCTATGATGATGATGATGATGATTATTGTTTATATAGTGCCATACATTTACATGGCACTTTACCAGTACAATCCGTTTAAAACAATTAAATCCTGCCAAAAGGCGTACCATCTAAAAAATAATATAATGTAATATAAAATTACATAGTAACTGTGCAATGAAATAAAGGGAAATGTAACCCTACTGAGCTTGAAGTTAATTGACACAAGATACTTTTCAGTTCTTAGAAAGTGGAAGGAAGAGAAAACATGCTGCTTGAAATATTAGGACTATGGGACTGTGAGAGAAGTGGATGATGGGTGTTCTAGTCCAGTGCATCTGACTGTGGAAGCTTTAGCCCAACAGGGAAGGGAATGATGGGAGTTCTAGTCCAGCATCCAACTGTGGGAGTTTTAGCCCCAACAGAGAACTGGCGATGGGTGTTTCCAGTCCAGTCATCCGACCGTGGGCAACAGGGAAGGGGATGATGAGTATCCTAGTCCAATGCATCTGACTGTGTGTTTTAGTCCAACAGAGAACTGGACGATGGGTGTCAGAGAAGTGGATGATGGGTGCCTAGTCCAATGCCTCTGATCTTGGGAGTTGTAGTCCAACAGAGAAAGAAACAATGGGTGTCCTAGTCCAATGCATCTAACCATGGGAGTTCAAGTCCAAGAAAGAAGTGGATAATGGTTGACCTAGTCCAGGGCATCTGACTGGGGAAGTTGTAGACCAACAGAGAAGTGGATGATGGGTGTCCCAGTCCAATGCATCTGACTGTGAGGAGTTTTAGTCCAACAGAGAACTGGACGATGGGTGTCAGAGAAGTGGATGATGGGTGTCTTAGTCCAGCGCATCCGACTGTGGGAGTTTTAGTCCAAGAGAGAAGTGGATGATGGCTGTCCTAGTCCAATGCATCTGACAATGGGAATTTTAGTCCAATAGAGAAGTGGATGGTGGGTATTTTAGTTCAGTGCATCCGACCATGGGAATTTTCATCCAAGAGAGAAGTGGATGATGGGTGCCCTAGTCCAAAGCATCCAATTGTGGGAATTTTCATCCAACAGAGAAGTGGATGGTGGGTGTCCTAGTCCAATGCATCTGACCTGATGAGTTTTAGTCTAACAGAGAACTGGACGACGAGTGTCAGAGAAGTGGATGATGGGTGTTGTAGTCCAATGAATCTGACCATGGGAGTTTCAGTCCATCAGAGAAGTGGACGATGGGTGTTGTAGTCCAATGCATCTGGCCATGGGAGTATTAGTCCAATAGAGAAGTGGATGATGGGAGTATTAGTCCAATTCATCTGACCATGGGAGTTGTAGTCCATTGGGGCTGCAGGGTGGGGGAGGATGGGGGTTGGAGCCCAGGGCGTGGGGTGGGGGTGGGGAGGAGAGACCTTCCTTCCTTCCTTCCTTCCTTCCTTCCTTCCTTCCTTCCTTCCTTCCCTGGGACTGGGAGGGGATTCTCTCCGCCAGGGGTCGCCCTCGGGCCAAAGGGGCTCCTCCAGCAGCGCCTCCGAAAAAGCTCCGATAGAGAGAGAGAAAGAGAGAGGCAGAGAGACGAAACAGAGAGAGAGAGACGCCCAGAAGCAAGAAGCCAGCAAGGACCGGGTGAGGCTCCCGGAGATCCAGGGAGATCGGGGCTGGGATCGAGGGGGGATCCGGGGGAAGATCTGGGGCTGATATCCAAGGGGATCTGGGGAAAGAGGGAAGATCTGGGGGTGAGACGGGGGGGCATGATCCGTGTAAAGATCAGGGAGGGATCTAGGGAAGACTGGGGGAGAGGTTGAGATCTCAGGGGATCCGGGAAAAGGAGATCCAGGATCGAGGGGATCCGGGGAAGGTCAGGGACTGGGATCGGAGGGGATCCGGGGGAAGATGGGGGCTGAAACCATGAAGGAAGGAAAGAAGGGGGACCTGGGGGGGGGTGCATCCACACTGGAGAAATAAGGCAGTTTGGCACCGCTTTGAGCCCTGGGATGCCTAGTTGGATCAGGTCTGCCGCCTCTCCTCCCAAAGAGGAGCCAAACTACAAATCCCAGTGCCACCCAAGAGCACTGTGTCTAGAGGAGGCAGGGCGAGTGAGCCCTTAGGGTGCATCTGCACTGGAGAAATAACGCGGGTTGGCACTGCTTGAAGTGCTGTAGTTGTACAAGGTCTGTAATCTCTCCCAAAGAGGAGAGCGAACTGCAAATCCCAGTGGGGCCAGGCTGCATCGCAGCATCTCTGCAACGTAGAGGCACCCCTTCCCTCCAAGTCTAAGCAACTGCTCCTCTTGAGGTTCAGGTTTCTAGTCCTCTGGGTGCTGCATTCAAAAGCAAGGCTATTGGGGTCCTTGGGACTTCAGTGCCAAGGGATGGAGGCTGCAACTGAACACAGGTCTTCAGGGTTTGGACTTAGTGCCTCCTTTGCTTTGGCACCAGAAGAGAGAGACTTCAGGTATGATTTAGCCTTGGAGCCTTTCAGACTCCTGGCATCGTAAGAGTCAGAAGGTTCCCAAAGGTCATCCAGTCCATCCCTATCCTGCCACACTTCTGACAGAGGGCCATCCAGCCTCTCTTTCAAAACCTCCAAAGGAGAAGATTTCGCAGCCCTCCCGAGGCGGCACTCAGCAGCTCCTGCCATCGAGACGTTCTTCCTAATATCCGAAGTTGAAAGGCTTTCATGGCCAGCATCCATAGGGGGTTATTTTTTTTGGGGGGGGTTTCGAACTATGTGGCCATGCTCTAGCAGAGTTTATTCCCTGACGTTTCGCCATCATCTGTGGCTTTGGCATCTTCAGAGAACGCTGGCATGGAAGGGAGTGGGGTGTATACAGTATATACTGTGTGGCCCTGGGTTTATTAATAATTAATTAATTAAAAAATAATTAATTAATCCTCCTTGAATATCCTCCCACTCAACAACAGAGCAACACACAGATTAATATGGAAACCACTTCCCAACCCAGGTTCACACAGTATATATATATATACCCCACTCTCTTCCATGCCAGCATTCTCTGAAGATGCCAGCCACAGATGCTGGCGAAACGTCAGGAACAAACTCTTCTAGAACATGGCCACAGAGCCCCAAAAATGCACAAACCCTCCCCACAATTCCTCCTCATATTTTGGTGGAACCTCTCATCAGGCCCCTGAGCATGTCCAGAGTGCTTCCCTCCCTCGTCTCTGGAGCCGGCCATCAACAACGCTTTGCCCAAGCTTCGAAGAAACCATATGGAAGAGCCGCTCCCCTCTTTAAATTGCAGAGCTTGGAAAAGTTACTTTTTGGAACTGCAGACTAAAAGGTGTGCCCAATGGGGGATTCTCTGCCCCATGAAAAGCACCCCTGCCTCTGTTTGGAGTATCTCCGGCGAAGGAGAGGCAGATTGTGGCACCATCAAACATCTCCAGATGAAGATTCGCTCTCGCCAAGAAGGGTTCTTCAAAGCTTGGGTGAAGTATCATTGCTCCTGTTAAAGTGGGTAGGGAGGATGCCTTGAGCATCCTTGGAGGAGGACAGACTATAAGAAGAAATCAATTAAATGTCCCATCTTTCCTCCTTGTCTCTGTCCCCCACATTGCCTCCCTAACAACCCAGCGAGGTAGGTCAGTTGGAAAGAGAAGGGGGGAGCGTGAGAGTTTTAGTCCAACAGAGAAGTGGATGATGAATGTTCTAGTCCAATGCATCTGACTGTGGAACTTTTACTCCCAACAGAGGAGTGGATGATGGGTGTCTTAGTCCAATGCATTCGACTGCGGGAATTGTAGTCCAACTGAGAGTACAAAAATGTCACAAAATGACAGCTTCCAGGCTTCCCTAGCACAGAGCCATGGCAGTTAAGATGGATTATTTGGGCAATGCGGATGCAGCTGATTGCTCTAACCACTAGACCAGTGCATAAAGGAGTCGGAGGGGAGGAAAGGAAAGATATTCTTCATTAAAACCCAGTTGTTCATTGGCCAAAGGCCAGCCTAGAAAGCCCTTCTGGAATTAGCCTGGAAAATAAATCTATGAAGTTGACTGCTCCATTCCAAAGGAATGTTTTCCAGGCCGGCTTCTTTCTCTCCCAGGCGTCACTGTTAACCGTCTGCGCTCTAAAAACTGTTGGGTGATGGAGAGGATCATTTGTGTAAAAAAGTTTCTCACTTCGTTTGCATCTGCATTGCAGAATTAATGGAGTTTGGTGGTGCTTTAAATTGCCGTGGCTGCATGCTATGGCGCCCTGGGATTTGTAGTTTGGTGTGGCACCAACCCTCTTGGACAGAAAAGGCATTCCTTAGCATTGAGCCATGGCAGTTAAAGCAGCATCAAACTTCAGATGGTCAGTCTTCAGGGTACACTACTTTTGAATATGGAGGCTTGATGATCACTAGTAGCTGGAGATCATGGCTTGGCGGTTTGAGCGTTGGACTATGACTCTGGGTTCGATTTCCAGCTCGGCCACAAAACCCACTGAGTGACGTTGGGCAAGTCACACTCTCTCAGCCTCAGGGGAAGGCAATGGCCAACTTTCTCTTAACCAATCTTGCCAGGAAAACCCCATGATAGGGTCAATATGAGACAGAAACGGGGGGTCCGACCCACCTTCAAGGGGTCTGATCAGGGAAAGTGGGTAACGCTATAATAGAAATAATATTTTCGAATGAAGAGGGTGCAATCTGTTTTGGGATCCATGCCATTTCCTTGTCTCAAGCAACGTCCGTTCCTGATGGGATGTGTGTGTGTGTGTCTGTGTGTGTGTGTGTGTGTGTGTGTGTGTGTATATATATATTCCGTCTTGGGTCCTAACTTGGCAGAAAGGTGGGATAAAAATAAGATAAAATAAAATGGCATACATTCTAGAAAATGGAATATAGTACAAAATTAATAGGCAATATCATTCAACAAAAACAAAGCATTTTAAAGGGAAGCAGGTGAGTGCCACATTTAAGGTGTCACCTGATGCAGTCCAGGTGATGCCACTGGCAGGAGGGGTGTATAATGATGATGATGATAGTGGTAATAATAATAATAATAATAATAATAATAATAATGTATTGCCCGTCTCTCTCCATGGATCGAATCGGACACTCCTTCCAATCCCCCTTCGGAGCACACCGACGCTCTAAAGAACAGATACTCCATGTTTGCTCTTAGGCCCAAAGGGCACTTGTCTCTATAACGTAGCTGCTAATCCACAGTCAATACAGCTCCGAATGGCAGGCTATTTCTCCTTAATGTTTAACACCCAGCTGCCGGAGTTAAGGCTAAGCCAAACAGGGATTGGGTTTGAACGTCAGAGCCAACGGGAGAGAACTCGACTTGGTCTGGAAAATATTTACAAGACGTGGAAATGCGGGCCACGGATATGAGCTCCCGAGTCGTAAAACAGAGTTAGAGGTCTTAGAGCAGTGATGGTGAACCTTTTCGAGGCTGAGTGCCCAAACTGCAACCCAGAACCCACTTATTTATTGCAAAGTGCCATGTCCCTCTGGCTTTCTAGTAGCAAACACTGGCAAACTCTGTGCTGGGACGATGGCACATGTGCCCACAGAGAGGGTTCTGAGTGCCACTTCTGGCACGCATGCCATAGGTTCGCCATCACTGTCTTAGAGGGTGCATCTGCACTGTGGAAATAATTCAGTTTGGTGTTGCTGTGTGCTTCCAAGTCATTTTTTTAAAATCATTTTAGACTTATGGCAACCCTAATATGAACCTATTGTGAGGTTTTCTTGGCCAGGTTTGCTCAAAGTGCATTTGCCATTGCCATTCTCTGAGGCTGAGAGAGTGTGACTTGCCCACATGGGTTGCATGGCCAAGCTGGGATTCGAACCCTGATCTCCAGAGTCGTGGTCCAATGCTTAAACCACTATTTTGGTCACACTGGCTCTCTAACCTGCCAGGGGTTATAGGACGCATGGTGTGTGTCTGTGATTTCAGACTGCAGAAATAATGCAGTTTGTCACTGCTGTAACTGACATGTATCAGTGTTATGAAATGCTGGGATTTGCAGTTTGGTGAGATGTTTGGCCTTCTCTGTTGGAGAGAGACACAACGAGTTACAAATTCCAGGGTCAAGTGGTGTCAAACTGCATTATTTCTGCAGTGAAGATGTAGCCTTTGGTGCATTTTGTCAGGCAAAGGAGTCCCAGGGCTGTCCTTTTTTTCAGCTGTGAACATCTGGAAAACCGCTGGGCAGGAAGTGAGTCAGAAATCAGTTTCTGGACTGGATACAGGAGCCAGACACCGACATACTTTTTGCTTCTTTGTTGTAAAAAAAGGCCTCTCTTGAACCCAAAATGGCCTTAGGGGTATATATGTGGCCGACGGATAGTCAGATGCTTGCTGTCATCATCTTGAATTGCAAGCTATTAAAATATCATATTAAAAACATCATGAAAAAGCACATAATGTAAATGATGGCATTTAAAACAGAGTCGGTCTTGTTAAAGAAAACTATACATTACATGTAATGATGATTACCTAATCATGATAACTGTGAGTAATCTGGTAAAAATTGCCATGATTTAAAAATATAGCCACTTGCTCAATGATTGTCTTGTGCGAGCCCTGAAATAAAATAAGTGAATATTATTAGATGTATTCCTTTGTTTCCAGCTCCTCAAACATTATTATTATTATTATTATTATTATTATTATTATTATTATTATTAACCTTTATTTATAAAGCGCTGTAAATTTACACATAAACATAAAATAATAGCAATGAAAGGATGCAGAAGAATGCATAGGAATACAAAATAAATGAATGAATAAAAGGGGGGGAAATCAAGGTTTGCTATTTGGAATTTATACTTATGGATATTTTTCAAGCCGCGGACGCTTGAATCCGTGGATAAAAAATCCATGGATAAGGAGTATTTAAATTTCAACAATCAAGGCTGAATTTTTGGCCCTTTGATATAAGGGATACCGTTTGACTCTGCTGTTGTATTTAATGGGACTTGAGCATCCACGGTATCCACGGAGGATCCTGGAACCAAACCCCAGCGGATAACTAGGGCCCACTGTGTATGTGTGTGTGTATGTATGTATATATATGTATATGGATGCTTGAATCTGCGGATTTAAAGAATCCATGAATATAGAGGACTGACTGTAAGAGAAAGATCGGGGAACGTTCTCGGCTGCCCCACACCTTGCTGCAGAAAAGGAGTTGGAGCGCAACCATTCCCCTTCGCCTCCCGTGGCTCCTCTGTCTCTGGGGTGGCCATGCGAGGACGCTGGTGACCTCACAATGGCTGCCGTGGCAACCAATTATGAAGTCACAACGCCTGTAGCAAAAGAAGGAAAAGAATCGCTTTGGCTCCGAGTACAGAAGGGAACGTACAGTCTCCGAGGCCGTCTTGCATATTCCGAGAATCCGCCGTTGCAATGTGCTAACCTTTCTTTCTCTCCGGCCTCAACCTCTGGTTGGGATCCCCTGTTTCCCTGCAGGATGTGTCTCTCCCTGAGCATCCCTCGGGCGCCGCTCCATTGGTGACGAACCCACACTTTCAGCGCAGCGTCTGAATCCACCAAAAGGGTCGACCAAGCACCTGGAGTAAGCGGGACCAACCATGCTGGTGAAAGAGTACCGCATTTGCATGCCCCTCACGACGGACGAGGTAAATGCGAGTTAGCGTTGGGGATCGGCACATGTGCACACAACAGATCCTGGTTGTATATTTTCATGGTCATGTCTCCAAGCCCTGTCTCAGGGCTAGGCGACACATAATGGCACTGTGCAAACTTGGGCATGTTTTTTGCCCATTCATGTGATAGTGATAGGGAAGCGAGATAACTCAACTCTACCTGTGGCAACTTGGGGGAGTTAATGCAGGAGCATCTGCCATTCTAGGATAGAAAGTCTGTGCAGGGTTCTGAACATGTAGATGCAACGGAGGATTCACTCAAAGCAATGCATCGCCAAAAGCAATACAAATGTATTGATCAAAGCGATGCATCGCCAGGAGCACGTTGCATCCCATTGGAGCTGCTTCAAGCTACAGAGGCAGAATCTACTCTAGCTCTAACTAAAATGGTCAACTAATATAGACAACGGCAATCCTATATTATGAAGTCCTTCTGAATTACTTATTGATTTGTGCACTTAACATTCCCAACAGGAAAGTCTCTGGTTTCAATTGTATTTTCAGTTTTAAAACATTTTCCAACGTTAATTGGAATCCAGTATTTCCATGCTTCATTACACATGGTAAAAACTAGTCTTCTGCTTACCTTTAGTTGGACTATTTTTGAACATGTTTGGATAATCTGTCCAAAGAAAGGAGACACCCAGAGAATACCAGGCTATGTTCAGTGGACTATATTCAGAGGAAGGCTGTGGCAAATGGCTTTCTTTGTCTAAGAAAATCTAAAGAATTAGTTAGGGTTGCCATGAGTATTCCTTGTCTAGGAAAACCTAAAGAAATAGACGAAGTCGCTGTAGGTCAACAGACGACTTGAAGGCCTTCATTAAAGACTGGAACTGAAATAAATGTGAACTTCATGGCAAATGAGAGAAGAAGTCGCTCGGGTGATTTATCAGTATTGTCGGATCCCAGACGGCTTGTCTTTGAATCTTGCGGATTGATGCAAAGATGGGGCAGCTCTGTTGACCTTAAGGCAAATCTGCAAACCACAAATTCCAGACAAGGTCTATTCATACTTTTGTTATGCTATTTGCTTAGTCTAATCTGTACTGACCGGCAGCAGGCATCTTTCCTG
>NC_056529.1:31746852-31761336 GCF_019175285.1 Sceloporus undulatus
GATCTATCAAGGAAGGTATGTGCTGCCTCACTGAGCTATTTCGCCCCCTCTTTGAGATTTGTAGACTTCATGTTTAGAGAATAATGAACCGGAGTTCTGTGCCAACAATAAAGGTAATAGCAGGAGAGCAGTAAAAATGCCAGCCACAGATGCTGGTGAAACATCAGGAACAAACTCTTCTAGAACACGGCCACATAAATATCCCACAAAAATACCCCATAATTTTATTTATTTGGTCGCATCAGAAAAAAAGAAACCTGTTGAAAATTCAGACCCATCTCTTTCCAGTGCAAAGCTCAGAAGCCCTTTTGTTGGAAGAGAGCTGTCAGTTCTTTGGGAAATCTCTATTTATCAAGGCTGGAATGGAAAGAAATGTAAGCCCTGGATCAGGCAAAACACAGCAACGAGAAGGAGTAAATCTTCAGAAAGCCATAACCCACCAGAAAGGAGTAAACTTTCTGAAGGAGTAAACCTTCAGAAAATTGCGTCCCTATGGAATAAGTCCTTGTCGTGGTTTATAGTGATCAATGTATTAATAATTAATAATAATTTGTTTTATTTATATACCGCTATTCCAAATATCATAGTGGTGAACAGCAAGTAAGATAATTAGCAAGTAAGCTAATTTGCCCCCAACAGTCTGGGTACTCATTTTAGCGACCTCGGAAGGATGCAAGCCTGAGTCGAACTTGGGCCCTTTTGCTGGTCTTGAACTCGCAACCTTGTTTGGAGATTCGATGCCCAGCTTTGCCACAAGAACCCACTGGGTGACTTTGGGCAGATCACACTCTCTCAGCCTCAGAGGAAGGCAAAGGCAAAATCCTGCAGAACAAATTTGGCCAGGAAAATCCCACAATGGGTTCACCTTAGGGCTGCTATAAGTCAGAAAGGACCCGAATGCACACAACAGCAATGCAATATTAAGTGTGCCTGATTTATTACAATTTTGTCTTCATTCAAAGATCTCAGAGTAGTATGCATGGTTCTTCCTTCTTGCCCTTGCTCCTATACTCTTGCATACACAGATCAACAGAGCTGGAGGAAAAGGTGATTTAAAAAAACATTTTAAGGGGATTATTGCTTATTTCCATGCTGTGGGAAACAAGAGATTTCTCTATATTGCTGTTCAGCTAGTGATTCTACCAGTGCTCCTCTCGTTCTTAGCTACTTGGAGGAAGAAAACTAGATGCTCATACTTAGAAGAAGACTAAAAACTCATCATATCTAGTGATCTGCGTTAAACTTGTGATTTAATTAGGGAAACACTCATACATGGGAGAAAATCTCCATCTGGACAATTGTCACCCGGACAATTTGCACCTGAACTGGACCCTGCATCATCTGGACCGGTTGCCGGGCGAATGAGAGGAGGATGCCTTATTTGGCCCTGTGCAGACAACTCTTAGGACTGATGATAGCACTGCAACAGCCAAAACAATATCCCCGATCTATAGCAACCTCATAGCAGCATAACTTTATTACTGGGTGCCGAGTTCAGGGCTCGCTGTGAAGGGTTTTTTAAAGTTGCGGAGTTGAAGGGGAGAATAGTTTGGGCAACCACTGGTAGGCTGTGCCCTTTGAGGCCTGGCAAGCCTCTCTTGGGGGCACAGGCCAGACCCCGGGGGCTGCCCAGCTCCTCCAGGGAGGCCTCCCTTGCTTTGCATGTGAAGTGTCACTCTCGGCTCGTGCGGCTTTTGCCTCCTCACGTGAAAAGCCTCCGTTGTTGCCTTGGTAGCATGCGTCATGGAAACTTTCTCCCCATAAACAGGTCTGTGGAGAAGCGGAAACTAAAGGTATGTGGTGGTGGTGCCGCTGCGAAGCAAGTCAGCCGTCCAGAGTGGGGGATTAATGTTTGCAAGGCCTCTCATATAGAACAACACCTTCCACCATTTGTTTGGGCTGCATTCTTAATTCCAGCATCCCTTGTCCTTACACGAAACCCTCCCTAGCTTTTATAAGGTGCTCCTCTATTGACGCCTGGGACTACAAAGCCCATCGTCCCTGGCAAGTGTGCCTGTTGCAATACCATCTGTCTTCCTACATGTGTGTGCATCCCCCGTCCAGACCAGTGGCCATGCTGGCTCATAGTTCTTGGAAGTTGTCATCCAAAATAACTTTACCAAGCGCTGCTCCCTTTATCCCCAGCTAGTGCTGCTCATGGAGGAGGCATCAATAGCTATTCTGGCTGGGGGATGATGAGAGTTGCAGTCTAGCAGTTCTGTACGGAGTGTGAGGGAAAGCTGCCTTCAAAGCTATGTAACAGCAATGGGAGAGTATGTAGAGAGATCTTGTCGCACCTTTGAGACTAACTGAAAGTAAGATGTTGGCAGCATGAGCTTTTGTAGACTTCACTTCCTCAGATGCTCCAAAAGCATCTGAGAAAGTAGACTTTAGCCTATGAAATCTCATGCTGCCAATTACTTTCTTTCAGTTAGCCTCAAAGGTGCTACAAGATCTCTCTTTATATTGATTCTATCTACAGACTAACATGGCTATATCTTTGAATTCTGCCAGGAATGGGAGAGTTTTGGAGGTGTGATCCACAGGTGAGGGCAGTAGCGTGGTTGGACTAGGACTCTGGAGGCCAGGATTCGATTCCCAGCTCAGCCATGAAACCCACTGGGTGACCTTGGGCAAGTCACACACTCTCAGCCTCTGGGGAAGGCAACGGCAAACCTTTCCTGGGCAAATCTTGCCAAGAAAACTCCATGCCTCCGTAAATCGGAAACAACTTGAAGGCACACAACCACAACAAGATGGGGGCATCTAGTGGATCCAGGGGTCATTCTGCCCTTAGGATTCTCTTGAGGCTACACAGGCTGCCCAAAACTAGAAGAGGCTGGTTGCTTATTGAAAACTGGCTTTTAAGAAAAGGTTAAATAGTGCAGTGGGGGGTGAGAGCTGAGATTTGCTAAAAGGTGAATTGCCACTCCTGGAGGTTTTCCAGGGCTCTTTCACACTACACTGTTAAAAGCACTGTAATTCACTTGAATTGCAATAGGCCATGTCCACACAGACCAAATAACCCATCCTCCTCCCAACCTCATGGCGATCAGTCCAGATATTGCAGGGCCCATTCCCCGATTCGGGTGCAAATGTACGGCCGGTTCGGCATCGTATCCACAGTATACAAGGAGTCCTTGGTATCTGCTGGGGTTTGGTTGCAGGACCCACTGTGGATACCCAAATCCACGGATGTCCAAGTCCCATTACCATCCAGAGGCCCTTTTTCGAAACCACTGCGGTGGTGGTGTTATGTGTTGACTTATGGCAACTCCAAGGCAAACTTATCATGTTTTTTTTGCGGGGGGGGGGGGGCAAGATTTTTTCAGAGGAGGTTTGCCATTGCCTTCCCCATGAGGCTGAGAGTATGTGACTTCCCCAGAGTCACCTTATGTGCATGTAAATGGAGGTAGTCAGTCAAAAGTATTGTTGCCATGATTTCTAGCAGGCATCCTGGTTTCTGGATTTTGCAACCTGGTGATCCTGGGCCTTCTTGATGACATTAAAATAGGGGAAACTATTTACAACACTGCATGCTTTGTTTCTGTGGCTTTAAAGGGGAGGGATGTGCGAGTGGCCGATTTGTAAGCATTTCTTTGCTTGTGTGTGCATGCAGCTACCAAGGAATACGACTTAATCCCCTGGAATGTGCAATTACAAGCCGCTTTCTGTTTTATAAGATACGGCCTTCTAGGCGCCTCCTCATATCCGAATGCCTCCCTTTGGCTGGCACTGCAGCCCAAAACATTTGGAAGGTGACAGATCTGGGAAAGTTGGGGCAGGCAGTTTTGGACTACAATCTGATATCCTGTCACCTGTGGTGATGGATGTTGTAGTCATTCAGACTCTCTTTGTTGATTGCGGCCTTCAGATCTTCTCAACCATAGCTCTCACTGACCATTGGCCATGCTGGCTGTGGATTATGGGAGCTGTAGTCCAAAACATGAAGGGATGCTGGTTTGTTTACCCTTAAACAGCCACTGCTTCAAGAGATCTAGCTGGGACTGTGGAGGAAGGCTTGTTGTTGACGATAACTGCCTTGAGTCAGCCTCGATTCATGGTGATCCCATGAATGAGACATCTCCAAGCCCTTCTGTCCATAGCTGCTCTGCTCAGGTCCTGCAAGCTCAGGGCCATGGCTTCCAAGATTGCCTATCCATCTGCGATGTGGCCTTCCTTTCTTTCTACTGCCCTCCACCTTTCCAATTATTCATGATGTGGCCAAAAGTATGATAGCTTCAATTTTGTCATCTTGGCTTCCAGGGAGAATACCGGCTTGATCTGTTCTTGAACCTTTTTGTTTTGTCTTCTTGGCCATCCATGGTATCCTCAGCACTCTCCTCCAGCGCCGCATCTCAGATGAGAAGCATCTAAGGAAGTAGATTGAAGTCTAGGAAAACTCATGCTGCCAACTTCTTTCTTTCAGTTAGTCTCAAAGGCACTACAAGAAATCCTTACATAGTGATTTTACAGACTAGCACATCTATATCTTTGAATTCTACACCACAAATGAGTTGGTTTTCTTTCTATCGGCTTTTTTCACCATCCAGCTCTTACATCCTTACATGGCGATGGGGAATACAATGCTCTGGACCACTGGTTCCCAACCTTCCTAATGCCACGACCCTTTAATACACTTCCTCATGTTGTGGTGACCCAAACCCATGAAATTATTTTTGTTGCTACTTCATAACTGTAATTAAATAGGTGTTTTCCAATGGTCTTAGGCGACCCCCATGAAAGGGTCATTGGACCCCCAAAGGGGTCCCGACCCACAGGTTGGGAACCACTGCTCTGGACGATCCTAACTTTGGTCTTTGGTTTAATACCTTTGCACTTTAAGATCGTGTCTGGTTCTTTCATAGCTGTCTTTCCTAATCCTAGGAGTTTATCACACGGGACAAATCCTGTGCAGAAACTAAATTTAAACCAAAAACAGGTACTTTTTCAGACTACGTTTGGGGTTAACCCAACAGAAAGTTGAAGCATTTGCGAGATGTTTTTCAGACAGCGTTTGCGTGAAAGAGAAACAATGCGGAAATAACCCAAATGCTAAATTCCGAAAGTACAAAGAAGCTTTCTGTTCGGATTATTTTTGCGTTATTTGTCTTCCATGCCAATGTGTCAGGCAAACAACAACCGGATTTTAAAAACCCATTTCTGCACGAGGTTTTACCCATTTGCCCTCCATGTGATAAACTCCCAACTTGTTGGCTGCAATCCTCGTTCTGATCGATGCTTGCTCCAAGGTATGGGAAATCTTTATTTCGGCCTCCTCCACCTATATATCGAACTCTTGGAACTCTTCCATGGCTGTTAGTTTTGCTTAAGACAGGAACCGTTTCTAGGGCTGGTGTGAAATGGACTCTTTGCGCATTGGGAAAGTACAGCTCAAGGTAAATGTTTTGTGTTCTGCCTTTAGCCAAAGAAAGAGAATGGGTGGAGGAGGGAAGTCCTATAGCTCCTCCTGTGTTGGCTGGGATCTCAGCCAGGCGTACTAAGGATGGCTGGTATGCACATGTTCTCCTGCCCCGGAGGGATGAAACCTTGGTAACCCTGTCGATGATTATACAAACTCCCAGAAGAGGCCAAATGCTGGGAATGAAAGGGAGGGGACTGTACATTCATGCCCCAACAGTGGTTTGACAAACATAAAAGGAGTCAAAATATACAGCAGTGTCAATGACATTTGCACGTCTGTTTGCACATCAGGTAGAAGTCAAAGACATAGCCGTGTTAGTCTGTAGAATCAGTATGTAGAGAGATCTTGTAGCACGTTTGAGACTAACTGTTTCCATCTCTGTTTGGCAACTCTGGCCTTGCTAGCCTTTGATAAGAGAGGGTTGGAAAGAGAAGTCTCTGGGATTTGCACCAGGTACCCATTTGGCTTTAAAAGCGTAGTCTTTTAGGATGCATCTTGTGTGCCTTCAAGTTGGTTCCGACTTACAGAGACCCAAAGGCGAACCTATTGCAAGGTTTTCTTGGCAAGTTTTTTTCAGAGAGGTTTTGCCATTGGTCCTCTTCTGAGGCTGAGAGAGTGTGGTCACCCAGTGGGTTTCCATGGCCAAGCGGGGAGTCGAACCCTGGTCTCCAGAGTCATAGTCCAACGCACAAACCATTACATCTGCAATATAGAAATAAAGCAGCTTGACACCACTTTAACTGCCATGGCTCCATCCGACAGGATCCTGGGATTTGTAGTTTGGCAATGCACCAGTTCTCCTTGGCAGAGAAGGCCACAGACGCCTTTCTTCCAAAAAGGAACCCAAGGTGGCTCACAATATAATAACACATTAAAACAACATTTTTAAAAACAATTACAAAATCGCCCAATTAAAACAGTAAAAAGTTAAAAAATTTAAACATACAAAATTTAAGATATACAAAGGTTGAGAAATAATCTAAATGCAAATTCTAGGATTTGTAGTTTGGGGAGCTTCTCTGTTGTTGCTGTCACAACAAACTACAAACCTCAGGATTCCATCGGATGGAGCCACGACAGTGAAAGCGGTGCTAAACTGCATTAAATCTGCTGTGTGGAAGCAGCCTCGGTTGCGGCTTCTGTTACAGAAAAGCCAATGATGATGAATTCCTAGTAGAACAGATAGGAAAGGTTATTTGGGGGAACACTATAGCATTCTGGAAGTTGTCATCCCCCCCAAAAGTTGCTTTTCCAAACTCTGCCTCAAACCAATTTGATCTTTCCAAGAAATGGGTTTTCAGGTGGTTTTAGAGAAAATAAAATAGAAAAGGAGGACGCCGTGTGCCAAAGGAGGTGCAAATGGCAGGCGGCCCCATTGGGTCCATTAAGAGAAGGATCCTAATAAAGTTGTTGGGCCATTGTGTTGACATGTGGCTGTGTTGGCTTACTAGGAGAACAGTGCCATGCAAAAAGTGCCGGACTTTTTGTTCCAGGCTGAGTGTGAGAAAGAATTAATTTGCACCTTTTCTTTCGGTACCATTAGCAGCATTTTTAGGGCATTTGCATAGAGGTGGTAGAAAGATCCTTGACTGACTAAGATGCTGGAGAATGGACAGAACTAAGATCGGTGGACAAATAGTCTCACCTAAGCTTCCAGCCTTGCCAATGGAGTCTAGAGCTTGGAAAAACCACACTAGCTATGGGATTCTGGGTTCAAGATAGTAATTTTTCCAAGCTCAAATGCATTACGCACAGTTACAAATGCCCCAAAGAGCTTTACTCTTTACTCGCATAAGACCTAAAGACTTAACTTCATTTCTAGCTTTCCAAAGCAACTCTGTGTAGGCAGTTCTTTCTCATCACGGGTGAGCAGCTTTTTAAAAGCCTTTGTTGCTGTGTGCCTCTGAGTCATTTCCAACTTAGGGCAACCCTAAGGCAACCCTGTCATGGAGTTTCCTTGGCAAGTTTCTTCAGATGCCATTGCCGTCCTCTAAGGCCAAGAGAGTGTGACTTTCCCCAGTCACCCAGTGGGTTTACATGGCTGAGCCGGGGTTCAAACCTTGGTCTCCAGAGCCGTAGTCCAAAGTTCAAACCACTATAACATGCTGGAGCTCATATCTAATAAGGTATCTAACATGATAAAAAATGCAAGAGGCAGTCTTGTCTGTATTGTGGTAAAGCTGCCCAAAAAGACACCATTGTATCTGTGCAAGGACATACTATCAATGGGTCTGAGCTCCATGAGAATCCCAAAAGCAATGAAGGAAGAGCCATAAAATTAGTTCTCTGCTTAAGGAGATCCAAAGACCCCTTTTAAAAATCAGACCCAACTCCATCCAATGGATAGCTCTCAAAGTCCCAGGCCTCTTTGAAATGAGTTTCCAAAGAAGTCTAATGTTATGGCAAGAGATAAATGTAGGGCCTAAAGGCACCAGATCCTATCTGATCTTGGAAGCTACCAGCCAGGTGGAAGCTACCAGGTGCTGTAGGCTATATTTCAGTGGAATATAGAGTAACTGGCAAAACCACTTCCTGAGTATTCCTTTCCTAAGAAAACGACTGACTTGAAGGCGCATAGAGAAAGAGAGAAATTTAGGCACTGGATCAGGCAAAGCATCTTGAGAAGAGTCAAAGTGCATCATAAAATGAGTGCGCCTTCAAGTTGCCTGCCAACTTATAGCAACCCCACAAATTTCATAGGGTTTTCCTAGGCTGCGAAGACTCAGAGGTGGTTTTGCCTGTTCTTTCCTCTGAAACATTCAAATAAAGATGGAGTCACTGATGCAAATGCATTCAAAACCCCTTTTTTGATATGCAATGTTTTATTCGATTTGGGTCTATTTGCATTGGTTACTCACACTACAGATGATGAGGATCATTTTTAAAAACTTGGGGGGAAACCCAATATCAGTTATCCCAGTTTTAGTGAGGGTTTGGGATGTGTGTGAACAATGGAGATTTAACCTGGATTCGTCCTGGATTATTTTCACAGTGTGAATAACCCTTGGTCATTTGTTGTTGGGAATCTCACAAGCACCTCTTATTGTGACCACATGCAAACCCCACATGGGCACCGCTCTGCTCTCATTGTGCACCAGGGGATTGTGGGGGCTGCGGATGAGTTATGCATTGAGTTATGCGCTGCCTGAGCAAACTCTTCAGGTTAACACTCTGAGAACACTGGCAAGTCAATAGAAGTACAGATGATATCTCTCTGGCAATTAGTGCAATGACAAGAGGTTTCAGAACAATAAAATAATGAGGGTGCTGAGCCATTGTCAAGTCATGCTCTTCCCTTCTCCAACATGCACATGATTTATTGAGAGGAAAGTCACATTTTTTTGTTCCCAGTTCTTCCTTGAAGGGTGGCGGAGACAGAATAATGACAGAATCTCTGCTTTTTTCCAATTCAAATCTGGGCTCATGCAAACACTGCTGCTACTTTTTTATATATATAGGCAGCAACTTTTGCCTCTCTAGAAAAAAAAAGCAACTATAAGGGTTTTTGTAAAACACATGTCTTACATGTGATCTGGCCACAGTAATGTAATATGCTCCCGTTCTGACATTTTAGTGAGATAGAAATGTTTCCGAAATAACAGTTTGTTTGCAGAGTCATCTCCGCTTGGCCCCATGATCCTATTATTTTGTCTGATCTGGTTATAAACCCCAACCAGGGCTCACAGCAAAAGTGTGGCATCGCTGTGCCATCAGATCTGGAAGGCAAGTGAAATCAACTGAGAACAAGAACAGGAAAGCCATAGTTGCTGAGGAAGTACATGTTTACTCTGGAATCCCCACAATCATTAACAAGCAATGATGTTACTGAGTGGTTTCTGGGTTTGTCCTCTCCAGATTTCATTGTAGCACATCTGCTTGTAGCTGTGATCCATGCATTATTGCTTCGTATGGGTTTTCCCAGCTAGGCAGATAGTGGGATGACCCTTGCAGTGCAGAAACTACATGCAAGCTGGCCAGAAAAATATAGATTGGGTTTTGGAGGCAGCTGCGAAGGAACTAGACAAGATCCTGAAGTGTCAAGAGATATCACTGAATACTAAAGTTAGGATGGTCCATGCCATAGTATTCCCCATATCTATGTACGGTTGTGAAAGCTGGACTGCGAAAATAGCTGATCGGAAGAAAATCAACTCATGGAAGAGAGTTCTCTGGATACTGTGAATGGCCAAAAAGACAAATAAATGGCTCCTGGAGTAAATCAAGCCTGAATTCTCCCTAGACAGCAAGATGACGAAACTGAGGCTATTGTGCTTTGGGCATATCATGAGACGAAATGACTCACTAAAAAGTCAATAATGTTTGTGGAAGGCAATAAGAAAAGAGGAAGACTGCATTCCAGATTGATAGATTCAATCAGAACAGCCATGGCCATGAATCTGCAAAACCTGAGCATGGGTTTAGCATAGGGTAACTTGGAAGGCCTCTCATTCATAGAGTTGCCATTGGTACTTTTTGCCTTTGGAAATCCTGAACACTCATCACTTTTAGGGGCAGCCAAAGGATGGCACATTTTGTATCGGACAGGGGCATTGGTGATGGGAGTTGTAGTTCCACCCTCTCTGGAAAAGCTTCCAGTGAAGGAAGACTGTCCTAGTGGTTGCGGCCTCCTGCCGGCTTGGAGAGCAGGGTTGTATGATTCAGCTCCTCTTTGCTTTTGTGTGTTTGTGCCAGTCTAAAAGTAGCTCATTTCAACACAGCTGCCTCTTTTTTCCCCTTCTTTTTTTGGTTAGGCTGAGCAAACAGCCCCAGCGAGCGCATTCAGAATTTGCTCCAGCCTGATGGCTTTCAGGGAGATGATGGTGTTTACTCTGTGGAAACAATTCCCTTCTCTGTAAGTGTTCCCAGGCAGGCGGTGAAACGCAAGCCTCCCCATGCTTTCCACGCAAAGGGATCCTTATATCCGAGGAGGAACAGTTGAACTCCTCTGAAACGTCCCCATTGAATTTAGTTCAGCCACAGGTTCCCTTGGAAAGAATCGGAGAACTGCGGTTTGCTGTGGAAGGTGCTACGGAGCCAAGATATTGGAGAGGGTCAATGGTCAGTCTAGCCAGGACATGAATTTTGCTGAATGGTTCTTCAGCCATCCTCTCTCTCTCTTTCTTTCTCTGCTTACTCTACCTTGCAGGGTTGTTGTGAAGATAAATTAGTGCATATGCCTCCTTGAATTCCTTGGAAAAGTTAGGGATATTAATGTCATTTCTGAATGAAAGCCAATGTGGGGTAGTGGTTTGAGCATTGGACTAGGACACTGGGAATCCAGGGTTTGAATCTCTGCTTAGCCATGGAAGCCATGGGCAAGTGACACTCTCTCAGCCTCAGAACAAGGCTAAGGTAAACCCTCCCTTGACAAATCTTGCCAAGAAAACCCTATGATAGGTTTGCCTCAGGATCGCCATATATCAGAAAGGACTTGAAGGCACACAACAGCAACATGCATGCATGCATGCTTCAAGGAATGTGACTCCCATTGCATTAGATATACAGTCTTAATGACCTCTTTTCTGAATGGCATGACTATTCCATCCGGGAAGTATTTCAAAAGTGTCTTGGCCCTCCAATTAAATATCAACAAAAATAATAATATCCACAGATTCCTTATCCATGGATTCAAGCATCTACAACTTGAAAGTATTTTAAAATATATATATAAATTCCAAAAAGCAAATCTTGATTTTGCCATTTTAATGTGGCACACCATTTTAATATGCCATTGTATTTAATAGGACTTGAGCATCCACAGATTTGGGTATCAATGGGGGGGTCCTGGAACCAAAACCCAGCAGATACCAAGGGTCGAAACGGCACATGCACAAAACAATCACCCACAATGTAATAGTGATGCATTCATGCATGTATGCAGAATGCAATCGTGCATTTAATTAGGTTTTATGCTGTCATTGTCGCGCAACTGCTTGACCGTATGAAAACCACTATCGCTATAGCGCTACTGTTGTGCTACTGTCCAAAAGCACAATTGTGGCTGGATTGGTCCTGTTGTGATAATGCCCCAAGACTCATATGATTGTGCATGCATCCCTCATAAATGGGCTTTGGTTACAATAGTAAAAGCCCTGGACAAGTGGGTTGATAAAAACCACATTTTCAAGAAGATGCATAACATGTGCAATTGACTTTGAAAAAGAAGAGAGACAAACGCTTTCACGTTTAGCCTGTCTCCTGGAGAGCTGCATTCAGTGGGTGAGGTTTTTCCCCTCCCTTTCCTTTCTTTCCATAGTTACCCAAGCCCACACATGCAAACATCAAACAGCTATGCTTGGATGGCTTTCCATTTTCCAGGACTATTCAAGAAATGAACGTCGTGCAACTCCAAATCAATGTGGAGTGTTATGTACTGGTGTGAACTGAGCCTCAGGCTGGGAACCAAGAGGTTTAAGTTGGGTCAGAAGTAAAGAAACAGGATCCTCTGATTGTAGGGTTGCCATAGGTCAGGACCTCCAAACCGGGACAAATGTAGGACAAGTGTAGGATAACATTTTCAAATGTAGGACAACATTTCTAATAATGGAGGACACGCCAAAAAATGGTGATTTTTTAAAAAATGTTAATCTAAATGCATGTTTCTTAGGCATGATCAAAATGGAGGACATTTTGACAGTATTCCTGGACAGATGTCAGGAATGTAATTCCCTTTCTGGCCACACACACACACACACAATTCTAAAACACACACACACACAGCACATTTACACTATCATTTTTTCTTTCTTGCATGCTTGCTTGTGTTGGATTTTTAACACTTTTGCCTGATGAAGATGTCAGTGGAGCTTTGAAAGCTTGCATGATATATTTTGTGCATTTTGGTTGGTAATATACAGGTATCACTGCATAGTAGGTTTTGGCTGTTACTGTACTTGTGTGTCCAATTTGTTAGTACAGAATGTTTTAATATGTGTGAACATTCTTGATAAGTGTAATCCTGAAAGGTTGACCATGTGAAGAATCATAATGACAATACTAGAAGGTCCAAAAGGTTGGAATTAACAAATAGAGTATGGGCAAGTCCTACTCTCCACTCTCTCAGCCTCAAGGAGAGATGAGAGGTCAGGCAGCAAACCTCTTCAGAATACAATCTTGCTAAGCAACCCCAGGATAAGTTTGCCTTATTATGGTCTCAAAAGTGCTTTTCAGTTCTAAGTTTCTGGTGCCACAGCCATTCTGCAAACTACAATTTCCACATCCTGGCAGGGCTGCCATAAGTCAGAAAGGAGTTGAAGGCACACAATAGCAATAACAATAACAACAGAAGAGGAGGAAGAGGAAAGAAAAGAAGAAGGAGGCTTGGTGGCTAGAGAATTGGAGGAGCCAGAATGGCCATGCAAACCCAGTGAGAGATCTTGGGCAAGTCACACTCTCTCAGCTTCTTAAAGGCAAGCCTCTCCTCCTTTGAAGAAACTATGCCAAGGGAACTCTGCAGGGCTGCCATAAGTCAGAAAGGAGTTGAGGGCACACAATTACAACAGAAGAGGAGGAAGAGGGGAAGAAGAAGAAGAAGAGGGGGAGGAGGAAGAAGAGGAGGAAATAATAATAATAATAACAACAACAACAACTTTATTATGGCCATATGGCCAGCACAATGACAAAATCCAAATTTAAAACACCTTATAGGTTCATGTAGAGGCAGATTGGAGAGTATAAACAAATGACAGTCTATAAAAAGTAAGGATAAAAAGCAAGGATAGGAGTGCAGGATCAGGCAAAGACACAACAACCGCTGGGTCCTCCAGGAAAGGAGGAGGAAAGAAAAGAAGAAGGGGGAAGAAAAGGAGGAGGAGGAGGAGGAGGAAGAAGAGGAGGCTGCCTTAGATGGAGGAGACCGACTGGTGTGGGGCTTTTTCTCCCTCCTCCTTCCCCTTTTCTCCTCTCCCCAGAAGCCATAGCCAGCCACTCGCAGAGCAGAGAAAAGCCCCAAAGGAGGAGCAGGAAAGGCAAAGCAACGAACGTGAAAGGGAGCCCCTGGTGCCTGCCTCCTTGCCTTTTGCCTTTGTGCTGAGTCTTGGTGACGGAGGAAGAGGGAGGCTGGGGGGCAAGGGAGGCTGCCACACCAGGAGACCCCCCCTCCCCGCCATGCTCCTTCTCCTTCTCCTTCTCCCTGGAGGCAGCCATCTTGGCTGCTGCCTGAGCTCTGTCCTGGCTGAAGAGAAGGAGGAGAAGGAGGCGTGACTAAGGGGCTCACATGGGGGGAAAGGAGCCAATCCTGCCTTCTTCCAGGCAGGCAGAGCTTGCCAGTCAAAAGTCTTGACTGGAGATTGACAAAATCTGGCCTGGAGTCAGTAGGAACCCGGGATTGAATGGGCAAAACGGGCGGGAAACGGTTTAAACACTCCAATCCGTGAATTTCACGGGGGCAGCCGGGTTATGGCAAGCCTATCTGATTGTCTTATTATTATTATTATTATTATTATTATCATCATCATCATTATTATTATTTCTTACCCGCTTCTCCCCACCCCATTGAGGTGGGGAACGACATCAATGAACCAGTAAAGAACATCAATTAAAACACATCGTTTAAAATACCCATCAATTTAAAAGGACAAATAGTCTTCCAAAGTCCAAAGCTGAGCTAGCTTTGGAGAGCCGATGGCCATCCTGAATTGGCTGAGCAACTAGACTTCTTTGCAAAGGTAGCCAAGTTCATCCTACAACAAAATCCAAAGACCATTGCATGGTGATCCCTTTCTTCCGCCAAACAAAAGGCGCATAAGTACAGTCACATCCAAAATCCACAAAACGGTGACGCCTTTATTGGCCAACCGGAATGCACGAAATACACGGTGCAAGCTTTCGAAGAGCCACTGGCTTCTTCACCAGGCAAAGATGTTAAAAATTATACAGGAGGAAGAAAAATGATGATGGTTTCAGTCACAAGCCTGCATTTTGCCAAGAAGCACCTGGTCAGGTGTTGTTAGAGGGACATTCGTGCAGGCAGACCTCTCCTACTTCTAGCCATGTGGGTAATCCAAGAAATTATTATTATTATTATTATTATTATTATTATTATTATTATTATTATTATT
>NC_056529.1:31761346-31801598 GCF_019175285.1 Sceloporus undulatus
TCATTAACAAGACAAAAAAGATGCTTCTCTTGAGATCCAGGCTGTCTCAGGTTGCATCCACATTGCAGGCGGCATCCAACTCTCATGGGGTTTTCTTGGCAAGGGGCATGCCATGGCCATCCTCTGAGGCTGAGAGAGTGTGACTTGCCCAAGGCCAGTCACCCAGTGGGCCAAACTTGGATTCGAACCCGGTGTCCTAGTCCAGTGCTCAAACCACTGCACCACTGGCTCTGTGGCCTATCCTTACTTTCCTCAAAATATGGCAAATAGCTGTGGCAACTACTAGGCGTCTTCCATCCAGCCAAATCGGAGTGCTTTTTTAGCAGCTCGAATTGCACTCTTCTGCTCAATATTTTTCCCTATTGAAATTATTGTGGGCTTTTAACAAATAAGTCAACTGAAAAAAGAATTAAATAATAATTTAAATGTATGCTCCATAATTGAGTCAAATGTATTTCCAATGTTTTGGATGCCTCCCTTCGCACATTGATAATTGCTGCGTACATGCATCACTTTATGTTGTTGTCTTGTTCTGACAGATAATAAATAGCTTAAAATGCTCTACAGATCTCGGAACGGTACTTAACCTACCTAGCAGAAATTGTCGTGACTTCCTTCCTTTTCCCTCCTATTAAGAAATCTCATTCTCATTTAAAAGGTCTTGTGAAGTCAGTCTCTATGCAAAGAAGTTTTCTTATGGTTAGGTACAGATATATAGTGATATTGCAGCATACATTTCCCTGCTATTTAACATGTTGGTGCCTAAATCCACATTCTTATTCTATCTCTTGCTTTGATGGGAACCCAGATCTACCCCATAATTCAGGCATGAGGTACCTGTTGCCCTCCTAAACTCCATGGACTGCTGATCCCATCATCCCTCACTATTGAGAATACTGGGCTGATGGAATTTGCAATCTGGCAACAAGTGGAGGGCTACAGATTGTCCATTCCGATTGTATTATATAGAGAGGGTCACTGTGACATAGTGATGTGTATGTTGGACTACGACTCTGGAGACCAGGGTTCGATTCCCGTAACCTTGGGCAAGTCACACACTCTCAGCCTCAAGGGAAAGCAATGGCAAACTTCCTCCTCTCTGTGTTTATGAAACGTAGAGGCCCTGTTCTCTCTTAAGATGTATCCGCACTGCAGAAATAATCCAGTTTGACACCACTTTAACCGCCACGGCTCAGGAATTCTGGGAACGGTCATTTGTTGTGGCACCTGAGTTCTCTGATAGAGAAGGCCGAATGGCTCACAAAACTACAATTTCCTGAATTCCATAGCTTTGAGCCATGGCAAAGTTACATCAAACTGGATTATTTCTGCAGTGCAGATGCAGCCTTAGCCTGGGGTGCTATTCTTCTGTGGGAAAGGAACAATGAATGGGTGCATTTGTTGTCGTTGTTGTTGTGAGCCGTCAAGTTATTTCCGACATATGGCAACCCTAAGGCGAAGTTGTCAAGGGGTTTTCATGGCACGGTTTGTTCAGAGATTACAACCCAATACAATATGCAATATACAAATGGCCATCCTCTGAGGCTGAGAGAGTGCGACTTGCCCAAGGTCAACCAGTGGGTTTTCATAGCCGAGCCAGGATTCGAACCCGGGTTTCCAGAGTTGCCTAACTTTTTCACCATACATTTGGGATGCAGTGAAAATGTATGAGTTGCAACTTAGGACTGGCAGATGATAGGAGTGGGTGGTTGTTAGCTACTTACTCTCATCTATCCCTGCATGTTTTGTTCTTGTGGTAAAACTCCAGATTTCTAAGCCCCCCTTTTCCCTCCGTTGGAGTGGGGTGAGGAGTTGGAACTGGCTCCGTTAATGTGTAAAAATAGATGGGAACATTTGTCTCGTTCAGATTAAAGCAGTTTTAGAGGACAAGCGGGTGGTGGAGCGTCGCGTGAGAATACTCTCGGAGCGAGCAGACCTCCCTACATTTTTATTTGCATTTTTTCATGGACGAAGGAGGCTTTTCTGCAAGGGTTAGTTCCAACTAGAGCAGACCATTGAATGCATTGCTCAAGGGCAAGGCAACATTTAAAGCGAATCAATGGGTCTGCTGTATCTGGGAATGAACAACTGGGTTTAGACTAATTCTTAATTACAATAAGAATCAGGATTTTTTGTATTGGGTGCCTTCAAGTCTTATGGCGATCCTAAGGCAATGCTGTCATGGGGTTTCCTTGGCAAGATTTGCTCAATGGGGGTTTGCCATTGCCTGCCCCTGAGGCTGAGAGAGTGTGACTTGGCCAAGGTGGCCCGGGGGTTTCACGGCCGAGCGGGGAATCGAACCCTGGTCTCCATAGTCATAGTGCAACCCTCAAACCACAGTTAGCGCATAAGATTTAGCACAATCCTATACATATCCTGTACTTCTACGAAGCAAGCAGTATTGAGTTAAGTAGGATTTAAGCTCGGATGTGAGTTGGGTTCATCTACGCTGCAGAAACAATGCAGTTTGACACCACTTTTAACTGCCAGATAGCCATCCTACAAAATCCTGGGATTGTTTTTTTGAGGCCATCTATGGCAGAGGAAGCGAAAGACCTTGCAAAATTACAAATCCCCAGATTCCATAGGATGGAGCTACAGCGCTTGAAAGTGGTGTCAAACTGCATTATTTTGACAGTGCAGATGCACCCTTCAGCCGAGCTAGCAGTGCATTGTGGTTTGAGCATTGGACGATGGAGCACAGGGCTTCAATCCTGATTTGGTTATGTAACCCCAACTTGGGCAAGTCACACTCTCTCATCCTCAGAGGATGGCAATGGCAAACCTGCTCTGTGTCCGGGAAAGCAGCCAAAGGGCTGATAAAGCAGCTAGTTATCAAACAAACAACCCCCTCCCAGCACAGCAAAGTCAATGTAAGCTACACAGTCCTGGAGAGTTGCAGTAGCTTTGCCAAAAGGGTTTACCAGAAGAATTGTCAGACGGTCCGAGGTTCAGGGTAACAGATAGGCAGGTAGATAAAGCAGTCCAAGGTCAAGTTTCCGGGTAGTCAAGACAAGAAGCCAAGGAGCCAGAGACAGAGTCTTTCCTCTAAAAGAGTCAGATATCCACTGGCAAAGAACCACACATGCTCCAGGTGCTTAAGAAGGCAAGGAGCTGGCCTTCAGCTGTGCCTGATTACGAAGACGCTTCTGATAAAGTCTCCGAGATCTTCGAAGGCCCTCTCTTTCTGCTCGACGCTCATTGAAGGTAGGCACACTGCCCAGATCCTCCTCCATGTCCACAGCCTCGGCACCAGGCAAACTTGACTGCTGAACCTCTGGAGGGGCCATAGACTCTGCTCCAGCAGAACTAGGGCCAGCCTCTGGCTCCTCCATTACAGGTTCAAGCCCCTGGGGCTCTGGCTCCTCCATTATAGGTTCAGATCCCAGAGGCTCTAGCTCATCCTCTGAGTCCTCCAAGCCATCTTCCAGGCTGGGCATGACATTCTGAAGAAACTCGCCCATGAAAGGTTCGCCATAAGTCAGAAACGACTTGTAGGCACACGACAACAACAACCGATGCACCTTTAATGTCTCTTTATCTGCCATGGCTCCATCCTGTGGAATCCTGGGATTTGTAGTTTGGTGCGGTGTTTAGCAACCTTTTTTTTAGAAAGCTGTAGCTTGTAGGAGAGGACTAGAGCTCTCTAGCAAGTCATGTTAGCTCCCTTGGAAAACTGCAAATCCCAGAAATCTGTAAAATGGGGACATCACAGCTAAAGTGGGACTAAATCATGCTATCTGGGTAGTGAAGATATATTCTGAGTTTGTTCTTAGTATAGAGACAGGATGAGCGCAAGAATGGTTTGAGACATACTGTGATATTTCGCAGTAGGTTTCAATTGACTGACAAGCATTTCTGACTCCCAATTATCTAAGAATAGCAACAATTTAAATGCTTCTTTCTCCATGCTGGAAAGGAACGCTGGGGGTTGGAGTGACTAGAAGTGGATTTTTGTTTGGAAAACCCTTGCATCTGGGCCCGGATCTGGTTCTGACCACCTAATTTTGAGTTGAACATATGCTCAGAGGCACCCTTTCCGTCCATTCTTAGGGCATATCAATCCGAGTTTTGATATAGCTAGTTACAAGCTGGAACATGCATGGCTGATGGAAGGACAGATGGAGCAATGGGAGAGACATTCACTCCGACTCTTCTCCCATGCCTGGGTCTCTGTATTTCAAAGCAATGTTCTTGTGTTTCCTCAACAGTACCGCGTTGGGCAGCTGTACACCATCAGCAAGCACAGCCACCAAGAGAGCGACAAAGGGGAAGGCGTGGAAGTGGTGAAGAATGAGCCTCACGACGACCCAGTTCACGGCCGCGGCCAGTTCACCGAGAAACGGGTGCACTTGTCCAGGTGAGCAGCTGAGAGGTCTGCTATGGGATTTCGCTACACTGGTAAAAAAGATCAGTGTGCGTGCCTGCATGTGTGAAAAAGCAACCCATGATCTGTTGTGGTTTGGATTCAGTAAGGCCCTTTACCAACTGGCTTGAAAGGGCAGAGTCGGGGCATAACATCCTCACGACGCATGCCCGACTCCTCTCCCCAGGGTGCTGTGATGCCATGCACTGCTCCACATGAGGTGCAGCATCATGGTGCACCTCCGGTGCTGCATCCAGAGGATGCAGTGCTGAAGGAGCGCCATATAGCCGTGCCACCATGGCTAAGGCACCCTTTTGAGAGCACAAAAAGGAGCCACTTTTTGTGGTTCCTTTTTGCACCCTAGAAAGGCCAAATTGGGGCCACGGTGCGAGGTTGCCGTGGTCCCAATCTGGCTAGGAAAGGGGCGGCTGGAGGTGGCCTGTCGAGTCCCTATGATCAAATCTTCTATCGGCACATTGCAAACATAACCTGGAAACTTTAAAAAACTTTCATTTTTATTAATACTGTATATACAGGGCGCCTTTCCCTTATGCGGGGGATCCATTTTGGACCCCTCGCATAAGGGAAATTCCACAGATGCTCAAGCTCCATTTAAAACAATGGGGCTTGTGCATGCGGTGCGGCATGGTGTGCGCACTTTGGGCATGCACACCATTGCCTTTTATGGTGAATGGCTTTCAGTATAAGCCACGTATGATGCGGGCACACTGTATATGCATAAGTCTAGAAATTTTAGTCAAAAAATTGACCCCAAAAACATAAGTCGACTTATCTACGGGGTCAATATATCTACTATGCGTTAACTCTGATTTAAAAAGGAGTCATCCCCTGGTCAAGAGTGTAGTCTGTCCTGGAAGCACTGAACCTTCTCAGTTGTCTCATCCATCCAGCATTTAAGGTGCACACAAGCAGAGAGGGATTTCAGAGGACAACGAAGATATTGGAGGATAGTATAGAATTCTGCGGTGCTTGTATATGAGAGATAGTTTTGTACCTTTGCACATGTTTGGGGGGCTTTCGGTGTGGTTTGGGGGGTAAAATTGCCCAGAAATCATGTTTAAAATCAAGAGGTTGTGGGGGGACATGATGGAAAGCTTCAGGGACCACACTTTGTCCAAAGGTACTGCTGTGTGCAATAGAGAACATTTGCTTCTTCGTGCAACAAATAACATTTGCTTATTATTTTCACACATTGCTTTTTACATCACGGTTAATTTTGAGCCATTTGAGGCAATATTGGTGTTCAAAAGCATTTTTTAAAAAGCAACGCATAAATAACAGCATAGCAACCGTTACTAACAAGTACGGTAATGTATTACCTTTAAACAAAAAACCCAACAGATGCTAGGGTCTCTCCTAAGTCAGTGCGTGCAAAGATTTGGAGCTCAAGGGAGGGATGGAAAAACCTCTACGCCAATGAGGCTGTTGTGCGGCCTACAAGCTTCTGCAGTTATCTCTGATCAAAGATTGCAGAAAACAGGTTATTTAAAAGCCATTTAAAGGTTTAAAAACCTGCTCTTAAACACCCCACATAGAACCGACAGCTGTGCGTTGAGTGTTGCACTGGGACTTACACCTGAGTGAAATTTTAGACTAACGTAGTACTTTCCGAAACATAGCCATCTTAGTCTGGTGGAATATCAGTATGCAAAGGGATCTTGCGGCATCTTTGAGATGTAAGTGGGGGAGATGGTTTTGGAAACAGCTGAATTAGAATATAGTCACAAACTCCAATCCATCAGCATTGATTGAACAAAGACAATGGCTTCCTGGCACACTACACAAGTTTGACATATCTCTTTTCTGTTTCCTAACCTGCACCAACCACATTCCAAAACTTCCTCCGCCATTCATATGCTCATCCACCCACCCTGGCCTTAGGCAACATCCTTCCTCCTGCCTTTGTCCCTCAACAACCATAGATAAAACCTGTAATCCTATGCCATGCCCACAAGGTTTGCATTTCTATGGCTTTCATGCAGTCTAGAAAGGTCCTTCCAGCCAGGGCATCAGATCACACCATGCGTCTGGGGAAATAGACAGAGGGGCCCAACAGACAGATCATTAAGACTGGTCTGGGGGTGGAGTCGGGGTGTGGCATCCACATGACGCATGCCTTGACTCCACCCCCAAGCTGGCGCATGCCACCATGCGCTACTTCACACAGTGCATGGCATCACAGCGCTCCTCTGGCAGCAGCAAAGGAGCACGGAAAAGTCGCACACCAGCAACTATGGCACTCTTTCCAGGGAACAAATAGGAGCCGCTTTTTGCACTGAGGAAAGGAGAAATCAGGGCCGCAGCATGTAGTTGCTGTGGCCCCAATCTGGTGCCAAGAGGAGTGGCTGCAGGCCACCCCTTAGGGGCAGTCTGTCAAGCCCTCAAGTCTACAAAAGCTCATGCTACAATTTCTTTCACACAGTCTCAAAGATTCCGCAAGATCCCTTTGCATACTGATATTGTATGTAAAGAGATCTTGTAGCACCTTTGAAACTCACTGAAAGAAAGGAGTTGGCAGCTTGAGTTTTCCTAGACTTAACCCTGCTTCCTCAGATGCATTTGGACAAGTCTTCTTCCACAAATGCCTCTGAGGAAGTAGACCTAAGTCCACGAAAGCTCATGCTGGCAATTTCTTTCTTTCAGTTTATCTCAAAGGTGCTACAAGATCTCTTTGCATGCTGATTTCACAAGCTGTTGCACTTTCTCTTGCCCTACAAGACAGTTCTAATCAGAGTTTGGATAAGTTTGGATAAGTTACTTTGTGAACTCCAACTTCTTCTTTTTTTCTTGCAAGAAACCCAGCAAAGAGGTGGCAGAAGTTGCATTAAACGTGAGGGGTTATGGAATGAGGCGGTGCTTATAGTGTGACACATCTCACTTATATCTACAAAGAAGCAGGCTGCTTTCTTGCAAAATGTAATTTAGCTGGATTTTAATCCTTTTCCTGCACTGCCACCCCCTTCTCCTTGCCTTTCATGTCTTTTTAGATGATAAGGAACTCTCAAGTTAACCATTTGCAATCTGCTCTGAGAGCATATTCTGGTTGAAGGGCAGAGTATAAATGCTCTTAACAAATAGTAGTTGTGGTGGCTGTGGGAGCCTGGGAGTAGCAGTGCAAGAAGGAGGACTTTTGCAGCTCTGCTTTTAGCACCTCTGCTGCCCAATAGCATCAGCATGCGACAGTAGTTTGAGTGTTGGACTATGACTCCGGAGACCAGGGTTTGATTCCCAGCTCGGCCACGAAACCCACTGGGTGACCTTCATCAAGTCATGCTCTCTCAGCCTTAAGAGGAGGCAATGGCAAACCGCCTTTGGACAAATCTTGCCAAGAAAACCCTAGGATAGGGTCGCCGTAAGTTGGAAATGACTTGAAGGCACACAGTAACAACAAGCTGCCCTGTAGCTGGATGCAGGACTTTGAACATGGGAAACCTATGCACCTTGAGCTAAGCTGCATAATGCCATGCTGACTCAGTGTTCTGCAGTTCTTCTCTCCTCATGTGCTCGCTGCTTCCCAATTAAGTTGTCAGAAATTTTGACAGTTGCTCAGTGCTAGCTTTTCTTTGAAGGCCCTGGGAGACAAAGGCACGCATCCCCCAAACCCATCCCATCATCCACCTGCGCCACCTACATAGCTGTCTTCCTTTGACTTTGCCTCCTCGCCCTCAGCCCCATTTGAACCATGGCCCTTGTATTTCAGAACACCGACATCCCACTCCACGGAGGGGCTGGGAGGAGTGGAATATATATATATATATTGATCATGATGAATGCATGCTGTCTTTGCCACATCTCTCATTGTCAAGAGCCATCTGCATCTGGGGACTTCTTGTAGAGTTTTTCTGAAACATATATATGAGTGAGTGTGTATTCGTCGTGTTTCATGGTGTACTTGTGTGGTGCTTGTTTTGCATGACACTTCTTTTGCACTTCTTGTCAGGACCTTTCTCAGCCCAGTTGAAAATGATACCTTTGGTCCAATACACACTGCAGAAATAATCCAGTCTGAGACCGCTTTAACTGCCCTAGGTCAGTGCTAGGGAATCCCAGGAATGGTAGTTTATGGTGGCACCAGAGCTCTTTCACAGAGAAGGCTAAATGTTTCACAAAACTCCCAGAATTCCCCAGCATTGAACCAGGGCAGTTAAAGCCATCTCAAACTGGACGGTTTCTGCAGTGTGTTTTGGACCATTGTCCTGTAAATATTTTGGGTCCAGGGACCTTGAAGCAGTGATTCCCAACCTTTGGTCTGCCAAAAATCTGGAGTGTCCCAGAAGCCCAAGCCAGCATGGCCACTGGTAAGGAATTCTGGGAACAGGAGTCCAAACATTTGGTGGGCCAAAGATTGAGAAGCACTGATGTAAAAGACCACTTTCATTCATACCAACCTGCCCAGATTCAGAAGCCAAATAAGAGCACTTTGGCTGGAGATCAGAAAGGAGATAGAACCTTCTTTGTGGTGCCACCGCAGCTTCTGCATCTCTCTTCCACTTAAAATCTGCCAGTCCTCAGCATTACAATCCTTCAACTGAATCCTACTTCTTGGCTTAAGTAGCACAGTGGTTTGAGCATTGGACTAAGACCTTGGAGACCAGGGTTTGATTCCTAACTTGACTATGGAAACCCACTGGATAATCTTGGGCAAGTCGCATCCTCTCAGCCTCAGAGAACCCCTTGATAGGTTCATCTTAAGATATCCACAAGTTGGAAACTATATGTTACCCTTGTGTTAGTGGTGATTCTCTTGAAGATCTCTGCTTTTGTTGATGTGCTTTTGTTGATGTGATGTGCAGAGATGTAGCTTGCAACTCATTTGTCATCTGTAGTTGGTGTGGCTGGTGCATCACCTAGTGGCCAAACTATGGAGACTCTCCTCAAACTTGGTTAATCCTGGGAGAAGAGACACGCAGTTTGCTTCTAGGCCTGTACTTGAAATCCTTCTGGCATGGTAGAATAAGGACACCTCTTCACCTGGCTGGCATCACCTTTGAGAACTAAGGGTCACCAACTAAGGGTCACCTCCAAGGGTCACCTCCGACTAGATCAGGAGGAGGCAGCCATAACAGGTCCAGAGGACAGATTTTGCCCCTTGACAGGTGACACAACAACATTTTGGGCCAAAAATCACAGTCAGAAGTCACTTTGGCTTGCAAATTCCAAAATCTGTTGCTTTGGTGGACTGTTGCTTTGGATGTCCAAGGACTGCTCTGGCGGTGATGTGGCCAGCATGACTTCACCAAAAACTATTACCTTCCCACTGAGAAGTGGTATCTATCTGGATTTGTATTTGCATATGACTTGCAAGGGGGGGTGTCCTATCGTGGGGGTTTCTTGGCATGATTATTTCAGAAAGGGTTTGCCTTTGCCTTCCAATGAGGCTGAGAGCGTGTGACTTGACCAAGGTCACTCAGTGGGTTTCCATGTCTGAGCCAGGATTTGAACCCTAGTCTCCTAGTCCAGTGCTCAACCATTACACCATACTGGCCCTCAACATATTTGATGTTTAATGGCCTAGCCAGGATTCAAACCCTGATCTCCAGAGTCATTTTCCAACACTTGAATCACTACACCACGCTGACGCCTGTATATGAGATTCATGAGTCTCTGAACTCCATCCCTCAAGTGACACACAACGGCAGTTCTGGTCCCTAGCAAGCTATTGCTGTGGCGCCGATAATAACATGTTTAGATTCTGCTGCCAGAGTTTCCCGTTTCCGAGACCCAAGGGACCCAGCTACGCCTGCAGATTCTCTACAAAATGGGAAAGCATGCTGTGCGAGTCAGCTTTTTCCTTAGGTTTGATTCCCAGGTCGTTCAGTTCTTTTCTGTTTGAGAAAAGTCCCTCGGAAGAACCGAGCTTAAGGGCAGAGTGTGAGTGCTTGGTTAAAGTTTAGAAGGATTTATATTTATTAGTTGCAAGAGTTCATAAGATTTCCTGCTCAACTGGTTCTGTATACAACCCCAGCTCTTCTTTGTCCCAGTGTATGCCCAGATTTAACTATTATTCCCTCTTGGGGAAAGCTTTCCTCTTGTCACAGATGGATAATCTACAAAATACACAGAGACGGAACAAAGAACTCCAGGTCAGAGAGAGGCTGAAAACCTGACATTCTGGCTTGAGCTAAACTTGTCATCCCTTCTCACAACCTTCCTCTTCCACAAAAGAAACCCTTCTGTGATCAGGAAGAATATCATGATTTAACAGACAAACTGCATGGGGTGCGTGTTTGACATTGCTTTAACTGCTATGGTTCCATCCTGCAGAATCGTAGGATTAGTAGTTTTGCACTCTTTGGCAGAGAAGGCTAAAGACCTTGTAAAAGTACAAAGGCCAGGGTTCTGTAGAATGGAGCTCCAGCACTTAAAGTGGCGTCAAACTGCATTATTTCCACAGTGTAACTGCCCCCATGGGGGATTATTTACTTTATTGTCCCTGATTGGAAGACTGAGCCATCTTGAGTACTGTACTCTGCCAAAAAGTACTAGTGCCTCACAAAACTACAAATCCCCAGATTCTTTAGGATGGAGCCATGGCAGTTAAAGTGGTGGCAGACTGCATTAGTTCGACAGTGTAGAGGCACCCCTAGTAAACCACCACACTCTGTAGAACCCAGAATCCCTCATCCACCATGGATAGCAGCCACATTTGCTGGAGGTTTTCTCGCATTATAATTAAAAAGTAACTCAGATGACCTCATGCCTCCTTGCACCATGTCTTAGTCGCACACTTCTATGGCAGATTTTGAACCTAGCTCTTTTTACCTGAGCTTTCGGCCTATTCCTAGCCTCTCCAGGTGCGGACATTGTCTTCCCAAGGGCCAGCCAGCGTCACAGAATAAATTGGAGAAATGAAATGAAATGAAGTCCTTTGATTCACTGAAAGGCTCTGGCCATTCCTTATTGTCTGCTGTTCTCTAGGTCCTGCCATCGCCATCCTATCACCACTCAAGCCTTTTCCATTTCATCTCCAGCGGCACAAAATGTTCCCATCGCCTGGGATCCGGAAAAGGTTCCTAGCTAGTTTCTCATCAATGCCTGCTGCCATTCAGCTCCCATCCTCTTTTCTGATCAATAGCTGCTTTACATCCCCAAAGAGGCCCCCTTGAGTTAATGGATCCCATGAAGTCAACTCTTGCCAGCCATGCCAACGTTGCCCACTTGGTAGGGCTCAAGACTTTGGGGGGCTACAGACACAATAACCGCTTTCTATTATTAGAAAGTCCAGCTGCATTGGCAGCGGGGCTTCCTGACATCTCACGTGTGCGCCCATCTCTGAGGACAACACATGGGAGAACATCCTTGCTAGATAACATCCATTTGGCACGGGTGTCCGAAATAAAGCTTCCCAGGATTAGAAGCCTTTGTGCGGTTGCAGCAGTGATCGGCTCTGCCAGCTGCCACCGCCACCTGCAATGAGTCCCTTTCCGGCGTTCTTTGTCTTTAAATACATAAAGGAGATGGGGAGTTGGGATCATCCTGTCATGCTTAGCCTTCAGCAAAGCCTGGCTTCTTCTAGGAGTAGCCAAAAGGAAGGAGGAAGATACTGCGCTGTCTGTTCCTTGTCCTTTTCTGCAGCTGCTGCTAAGCAAGGCTAGGATCTATTGGTGAGTGTTTGGATTGCTATGCTAAGAAAAGGAAAGGGGTTCTTAAGATGAATGGAGCAGTTGGCAGGTTGATAGCTGCAACAATCACCTTGAAGGCATCTTGCCCCATTGAGCCTCTCACCACTGAGCTTCTGCATGAACCAGTTTTTGTGCCACACTCAGACATCTTAGTTTAGCTCTGTACATTTGTGCAAATAGTCACACTTGTTGTTCCAACACCCAATTCAAAGTATAGTAGGCCCTTGGTATCTGCTGGGGTACCCCATGGATACCAAAATCCATGGTTGCTGAAACCCCATTAAATACAATGGCAGAGTCAAATGGTGTCCTTTATATAAAACAGCAAAATCGAGGTTTGCTTTTGGGAGTGTGTGTGTGTGTGTGTGTGTGTGTGTGTATTATTGTCAAACCATGGGCAAGGAATCCATGGATACAGAGGGCCAACTCTATGCAATGCTACTAAGCTTTGGTGGAGCTAAATCCACATATAGCTGTAAATTGTTGTTATTGTGTTCCTTCAAGTTGTTACCAACTTATGGCGAGCCTAAGTTGAACCTATCATGGGGTTTTCTTGGCATGCTTCTTCAGTAACATCTTCTGAGCCTGAGAGAGCGTGACTTGCCCAGGATCACCCAGTGGGTTTCCATGGCTAATCCAGGATTTGAATCCTGGTCTCCAGAGTCTTGGTCCAACACTCATAGAATCATAGAATCATAGAATCGTAGAGTTGGAAGAGACCACTACGGCCATCCAGTCCAACCCCCTGCCATGCAGGAAATCCAAATCAAAGCATCCCTGACAGATGGCCATCCAGCCTCTGTTTAAAGACCTCCAAGGAAGGAGACTCTATCACCCTCCAAGGGAGTGCATTCCACTGTCGAACAGCCCTTACTGTCAGGAAGTTCCTCCTAATGTTCAGGTGGAATCTCTTTTCCTGCAGCTTGCATCCATTGTTCCGGGTCCTGTTCTCTGGAGCAGCAGAAAACAAGCTTGCTCCCTCTTCAACATGACATCCTTTCAAATATTTAAACAGGGCGATCATATCACCTCTTAACCTTCTTTTCTCCAGGCTAAACATCCCCAGCTCCCTAAGTCGTTCCTCATAGGGCATGGTTTCCAGACCCTTCACCATTTTTGTCGCCCTCCTTTGGACACGCTCCAGTTTCTCAATGTCCTTTCTGAATTGTGGCGCCCAGAACTGGACACAATATTCTAGATGGGGCCTGACCAAAGCAGAATACAGTGGCACTATTACTTCTCTTGATCTAGACACTATACTTTTATTGATGCAGCCTAAAATTGCATTGGCCTTTTTAGCTGCCGCATCACACTGTTCACTCATGTTCAACTTGTGGTCTACTTGGACTCCTAGATCCCTTTCACACGTAGTTTCATTCAGCCAGGTGTCACCCATCCTATATCTGTGCATTTTATTTTTCCGCCCTAAATGCAATACCTTACATTTCTCTGTGTTGAATTTCATTTTGTTAGCTTTGGCCCAGCTTTCTTGTCTATTTAGGTCATTTTGAATCTTGATCCTGTCTTCTGGGGTATTAGCTATTCCTCCTAATTTGGTGTCATCTGCAAATTTGATAAGTATGCTCCCAATTCTGTCATCCAGGTCATTGATAAAGATGTTGAATAGCACTGGGCCCAGGACAGAGCCCTGTGGGACCCCACTGGTCACTTCTCTCCAGGATGAAAAGGAGCCATTGTTGAGCACCCTTTGGGTTCGGCCGGTCAACCAATTACAGATCCATGTAACAGTTCCTTTGTCTAGCCCACATTTTACAAGCTTGTTTGCAAGAATGTCATGGGAAACCTTGTCAAAGGCCTTACTGAAATCAAGATATACTATATCCACAGCATTCCCTTCATCTACCAAGCTGGTAATTTTATCAAAGAAAGAGATCAGGTTTGTCTGGCATGACTTGTTTCTCTGAAACCCATGTTGACTTTTTGTGATTATGGCATTGCCTTCTAGATGTTCACAGACTCTCTGTTTAATGATCTGCTCCAGAATCTTTCCTAGTACTGATGTCAGACTAACTGGACGATAATTGTTGGGATCCTCTTTTTTCCCCTTTTTGAAGATGGGGACAACGTTTGCCCTCCTCCAGTCTGCTGGGACTTTTCCTGTTCTCCAGGAGTTTTCAAAGATCATTGCCAATGGCTCCGATATTACATTTGCCAGTTCTTTTAATACCCTTGGATGGAGTTCATCTGGTCCCGGAGACTTAAATTCATTTAGATTAATAAGGTGTTCCTCTACTATCTCTTTACTTATTCTGTGCTGAAATTCCCCTATTCTGTCCTCTGCTCCATTATCCTCAGGTTGAGCACCCTTTGCCTTTTCTGAGAAGACTGAGGCAAAGAAGGTGTTGAGTAATTCTGCCTTTTCTCTGTCTTCTGTTAGCATTTTGCCATCTTCTCCATGCAGTGACCCTACCGTTTCCTTCTTCTTCCTTTTGCTGCGGACATATCCAAAAAAGCCCTTTTTGTTGTCTTTAACCTCTCTAGCAAGCCTGAGTTCATTCTGCGCTTTAGCTTTTCTGACTTTACCCCTACACATGCCTGCTATTTCTTTGAATTCCTTTTTTGTGATTTCCCCCTTTTTCCATTTCTTATACATCTTCCATTTCAAACTTAGCTCGGTTGAAAGTTCCTTAGTCATCCATCCTGGTTTCTCAAACCACTACACCATACTGGCTCTAGTAGATAAGTGCAAAACTGAATTTCTTGCTCCTTTTTTCCTTTATCTTCTGGTGCCACCAACAGGGAATAGCGTTTAGATGCTTGCTTTCCCAGCTCGGTGCTCTCCAGATAACTGGATGACTACAACTCCCATCCTCCCCAATTGGTTTTATAATATTGTTGCTGCTTTCCATGCTTTCAAGTCATTTCCGATTTATGCTGACCCTAAGGTAAATCTATTGCAGGGTTTTCTTGGCAAGTTTCTTCAGAAGAGGTTTGCCAATGCCACCCTTTTGAGGCTGAGAGAGCCTATGCTCACACAGTGGGTTGCCATGGCTGAGTCAAATTCAAACCCTGGCCTCCAAAGTCATAGTCCAACACTCCAACCACTACAACCACACTGGCTCTTATTGTGTATAGCTATATATTTTAAGCTTAATCGACCCAAATATCAAAGTGCCACCTTATCTCTATTCTCTGCACATAGGCGGTCTTTCTTCCTCTTGCTTTATATAAATAGGCATGTGCAACTGTTCGTGATCTGAAGCCAGGAGCTTTTCTGTTTGGTTGCCAAAACCCATCCTTTTCCTTCCCACCTTTGTTGGGTTGCTTGATAGCCTCTGAGTGGAAAACTTCGCTTGTCTTCGGTGACAGCTCAGGCTGTGGGGCTCTTTCTCTCCACAAGCCGTGGATGCGAGAGAGGCTGTATTTTTAGACTGCATCCTCACGATTCTCCACTCAGGGGATCCTATTTATAGAGCACTGAACTGAACCGGAATAGTTTGACCGGTGGCGAAAGAGGGAGAAGAAACGTGTCTCTCTTGCCCCACATTTCAGGAGCAAAATAGCTGTTCAGGCTGCATAAAAGCCTCCAGGATCCCAGCAGAGAGTCTAAGGTCTAAACTGCACTGCAGAAATGTTGCAGTTTGACACTGCTTTAACAGCTCAGTGCTGTCGAATGTGGTTTTGCAAAATATTTAGCCTTCTGTTGCACCACAAATGACAAGATCCGTGGACGCTCAAGTCCCATTAAGTATAATGGGTAGTAAAATAGTGTCCCTTAGGTAAAAAAAGGAAAAGTTAAAGTTTGCTTTTTGGAATTTATATATATTTTTGAATATATTTTCAAGCCATGGATGGTTGCACGGATAGGGAACCCATGGATATGGAGGCCCGGCTGCACCGTCATAATAAGTAAATTTAAAACGTTGACAGTGTTTTCTCACACCCGAATGTCTTTAGGAGATAATAACGCTGGGTAAAGTGGAAGGCAGTAGGAAAAGCAGAAGGCCATATTGTGCATGGATCAGTTAGATAAAGGAAGCCACAATCCCTGTGTTTGCAAAAGCTGCTGGTCTTGGAGGGCTCTCATTCATAGGGTCATCATAAATCGTAGCTGACTTGATGGGAAATAGCATTGAATATCTTTGGTTTCATTGATATGGGTCATTCCACATTCTTTGGCACTTTTAAAACCTGGACTTTTAATTGCAATCTAAGAGGCCCTATATAGATAGGCCAAAATAAAGCTGCTTCACATCACTTTGGAGGTATGCTGTTTAAATGATGCATGCATCCTAAGAGTCTAGAAGCCACTCCAAAGCCATGCTCCAGTCCTAAGGACTGGAATGTAGCTTTGGTACGGCTTCTGGCCTTTTTGGGAAACATGCATCATTTAAACAGCATACCTCCAAAGGGACCCGAAGCAGCTTTATTTTGGCCTGTCTGTATGGGCCCTAAGAGTTTGTTGTGTCATTTTCGACTTACGGTGAACCCTATGGTTTTTTGGGGTTTTTTGCAAGTTTCTTCAAAGTGAGTTTGCCATTGCCCTCCTCTGAGGCTGCGAGAGTGTGACTTACCCAAGGTCACCCAGTGGGTTTACATGGCAGAGCCGGGATTTGGACCCTGGTCTCCAGAGTCATAGTCCAATGCTCAAATCACTACACCACAATGGCCCTCCTAGTCTAAGAGTTAGATATACTAATTTTCGGTTTCGTCTCCGATTCTTCCTCTTCTCCTCTGCAGCAAGCTTCCCAGCTGGGCCCGTGCCGTGACCCCACGGATATTCTACATTACAGAGAAAGCCTGGAACTATTACCCCTACACCATCACAGGTAAGGGAGCCCTTTGAAAAATGGTCCAAGAGTATGCTTCACTCAGTATCCCATTTCCAGCAGTAACCAGCCAGATCTCTTTGGGACCTACCTAAACAACAGTCCGCAAAGTGATTGTGTGGCACCTTTGAGACTAACTGAAAGAAAACAGTTGGCAGCATGAGCTTTTGTGGACTTAAGTCTACTTTCTCAGGTGGAAGTAGACTTAAGTCCAAATGCATCTGATTGCATGAGCTTCCCTAACCTTCATCTACGTTTTCAGATGCATTTTTATTATCGGACACTAGTACATAATGTTATTTTTGAGTATCAGTTCTCATTCACTCTTCACTTGCTGCAAGCTATGTTTGTAAGATTATGTGCAGTCATTTTGTTTTGAAATGAAACCATTTGATTAATAAACTAGTGAATTAAAATTCTGGATTTCTCTTCATGTCTCAGTGTTAACAAATTGTTTCTCCTTTACCAATATAGTGTTGGCGTGTTAGTCCTCATAAAGGCTGAGTCTCACTTATCTGAAAATACTAAAAAAAAAGTATAAATTCCAAATAGTGAACCGTGATTTTCCATTATATATAAGGGACACCATTTTGCTATGCCATAATATTTAATGGGACATGAGCATCCATGGATTTGGTTAACCAATGGGGGAACCTGGAACCAAACCCAGTGGATAACAAGGACCCAGTGTACTAACACTTCCAGGCTCTGTAAAGCTCTGGCTAAAGAAGTGTATTGTGACACTATTTTGTTTGGGTGCAAGGTTACCTGATTTTCCCTTTGCGGCTTTCCCAACAAAAGCAAAGTTAGCAGCAGGGCTCAGTAGCCAGTTTGTTTTCTGCCTGGCCTGTTATATCTATAATAGTGACTGTGAAAAGCCTTGTTCCTCCTGAGCCTCATCACTGATTCTTTCTGTGTGTCTCTCCTTTGCCGTTCTGTGGATTCCTGGAATTATCTCGCTGTCGCCTCAGAGTACACGGTAAGTGCCAAGATGCGTATGCGCATTCAGTGCTCTTCTCTTTCTCCAGTGGGACCAATTGTGGCAGGAAAACATCCAGTGGCAGAGATGCCTCCTGAGCTGGAGGGGATGGATCATAGAATCGTAGAGTTGGAAGGGACCCCAAGGGCCATCCAGTCCAACTCCCCTGCCATGCAGGAACTTACCATCAAAGCATTCCTAAAGCCATCCAGACTCTGTTTAAAGACCTCCAGGAGGATCTGCTAGGGATAAGAAAGCCAGAAGATAGGGGGAGAAAGTGGTTGGTAAAGAGGGGATGCAGCATTGTTCCAAGACGTTTTGCTGCCTGTTTAGAGATCTGATATTGTTAATCCTTATCTAATACTGTCAAGTATGTAGTATAGCCCTATGGGTTTTTTTATGGCATAGAGCAAAAACTTTGCAACTTCCATTGCCTATTGTTTCAATGTAAAAATCTTGGCTTTTTAAATGAAAAGACTTGTGATTCTAGCCCTTGGGGATGGAAAGTTATAAAACATGTGGGAGCTAGAAAAGTGGTTTGGGGACTGTAGCTAGATGCCGATATGTATCCACATACATTCTCATAATCTCCATCAATCTCATTCTTTGTAGTGCTCCTTTCTGCCAAAATTTTCCATCTACATAGAGACCAAGTATGAGGATAACTGCGGAGACAGCTCAAATGTGAGTATTCATAATGCACAGCACAATAAAAACCGACAGTCTCCAAGGGACAACAGAGGACACAGTGGGAAGTAGGGAAGGTACCTCTACTTGCCTTAAATTTCCAGTTTGAGCAATATTAAAACAGGCCTGTCAGTAGCTTTGGTTCAGTCACATGAAGCTGCCATGCAGACTCAGACCCATTCATGGGCTGAAAACACTAAAACCCACAAAGTACCCTTAATCTGAACAATATAGAACCAGGCAATAGGACAGGTATGAACTGACCACAAGCTCCTCAAGAGCAATAATGCATCCACAACATCACTGATTTAATGCAAAGTAACGTGTATGTTACTGTGTGCCTTCAGGTCATTTCCGACTTATGGCAACCCTATCATGTCCCACAAAACTACAGGTGCCTGCATCTCGTAGTATTGAGCCAGGGCACTTAAAGCAGATTATTTCTGCAGTGTGTTTTGGACCTCTCTACTGGCCTGATCCATTTTCCTTTCCCAACCTTTTGCCTTCCCAGATCTTCCACGGTGAAGAAATCTTGGGAGACCATGAGGTGACGTTCCTGGACATTGCTTTCGACGAAATCCCTGAGCGCTATTACCGGAGTATAGAGGTAAACGTCTTGCTTTAGTATTGGGAGTATCTAGTATTTCGTATCTCCCTGTGTGTGACCTTTCTTTTTATTGTGTTTTAGTCCTGTTCTGGACTTAAGAATACACAATCCCTATAAAAATGCAAACAGAGAACAATGCAACTTACATGTTGGTTATCTTCTGTTATCAACTCTTGTTTTTCCTCTTCTCCTCGGTGGCAGGATCTCCGGCACTTCAGTTCGGTGAAGACAGGCCGCGGTCCCTTGCGGGAGGGCTGGCGGGAAAACACCAAGCCCATCATGTGCTCCTACAAGTTGGTGACCGTCAAGTTTGAAGTGTGGGGCCTCCAGACACGGGTGGAGCAATTTGTCCACAAGGTGAGATGCAAGGAGTTAGTTAAGGCCTGGAGCCTTGAAGGGATGGTAGGAATGGCCATTGTAGCGAGCATGGGCATGACTATTTCTGAGTTCAAGAAACAACCTGAATCTGTCCCACTGCAGGGGAAGGCAACAAAGGAATGCTCAGTACATGCACAGCACACATGGGGCCCTTGTCACTGCTGTTGGAACAGCTACTTCTGTTCCTTGTGTGGCACGCTGAGAATGGGGCTATCAGCATCTCCAGATAGTTTGCAAAGGTTCATTTTTGGACCCCAGCTCCAAGAATGCACCAGCTAGCATGGCCAGTGGCTATGCTGAGTGCTGGATTATGGTAGTTATACTTCCCTGCAAAACATAGCTCTTCCAAAGCCTGGGTTTACTGTTTACCTATAGGGCAGTGGTTCCCAACCATTGGTTCACCATTACTTTTGGACCTCAGATCCCAGATGCCCTTGGGCAACTTGGCCAGTAGTTATGAATTATGGGAGCTGAAGTCCAAAATATCTGGAGGACCAAAGGTTGGGAACCACTGCCATAGGGAGAGTTAAGTTTTTGATTTTTAACTGAAATTCTCAACCACCTACATTGTGCCAGATTCAGTTAAATGGACTTTAGCAAAGTGAAGTGAATCCCATTGCGCCAGCCTGTCATGTAGCTATTAAAAACAAGGCTCTGTTTTGTAAAATGTTGGAAGGAGGAGGAAGCCACAGCTCTAATTTAGTATCTTAGACATCGAATAGACAAGAATTCAGAACCAGACTTGCAAGAGAGAAATGCTCACCTGAATGGGTGGATCTCTTCATTTTGTTTTTTCCCCCTCTTTCAATTTTGCTTAATCTCATTCCTTCTGTCAAATTTACAACAAAATGGAAAGTTCTTCATATATATATATAGAAATAAAAACCCAAAGTTCTGGATTGCAGGTCATTCGGGACATCTTGCTGATAGGCCACCGACAAGCGTTCGCCTGGGTGGACGAATGGTGTGGTAAGTGAACCTCTTCGCTTGGTCCCAATGGGCAGGAGGGAAAGAGGGATAAAATATCCTGGGTGGACAGTGGGAGAATTAATGTGTAGCACATTAATGTCCACACACCCTTTTCCTGAGTTGCCTCCATCCTTTTTTTCTCCTTGGCCTCCCAGATCTCTGATCATTTCCCTAGTATGGTTGGCCCTCCATATCGCCAAGGGTTCGATTCTGGACTCCCTCTGCAGATATCAAAAATTGCACGACCTCAAGTCCCATTAATAGATGCCTATGTGCACATGGCTGTGAGCATGGCTGTCATTTACTACAATGGGGCAGCGCTGTCCGTGGGTGCTCCAGTCCACGGATGGCTAGTCCACCAATACAGAGGGCTGACTGAACTATTCCATAAAACATCTAGGGGTAGTTGTGTTGGCCATATAGCAAATCCAGTAGCATCCAAACAATGATACCTTTATGGGGCCAACCAAAATGCACAATGCAATGTTGCAAGCTTTCGAAGTCACACTGGCTTCTGTTTTGCCTGAGGAAGACGTCAGTGTGTCTTCAAAAGCTTGCAACATGTAACTGTGCATTTTGGTTGACCCAACAAAAGTATCATTGTTTGGATGTTATTGGATGTACTATTCCTCATTTGACTTGATCTGATTATGAGTCTGCATTGAGACGGTTGAAAGGCAACTGATCTCACCAAATACTCACAATTTAAATTGTGGTGGAAGGTGGGAGACGTTCCCCGTTGATCATCCTTCTTGACTCTCGGCCATTGGAATCCTCTCATACAAATGGAGCTGTTTTGAAATTAAGTCTGCTTCCCCTGGCTCTGCAACAGCTGGATCCTATTTATTTTTAATGTTTACTCACTTACATGTTTGTAACCCTCATTTTGATTTTAGAGATCACCAAGAGGGCTTCCAAAGCATCCAGCCCTCCCATAAAAGGCATAATTTCATATAAAAACCGACATTGATAAACGATTGCATCTAGGATTCCAGCCAAGAGTAATTCATTTTCATAAAATGGATTGGATTTTTTCCCAGGTACAGGGTTGTAGCATGCCGCACCCGGCGTACAAGTTGGCTGTGTGTATGCACTTGAGTCTCATAGGAGTGAGTGTGTGTTCACTCAAGAGTTGTGGAAGAGGGACAAAATTGTGCATCCAAACATCTTTCCACTTCTCTCCAGATTTATGGACCACAAAACCATCCCTGGCCAGGCATATCTACCAAATATCTCTATCCTCTGAACTTGGGGCCCTGCATTGCTCTGGGTCCCCGGTTGGTTACTCTGAACCGGTGGCAGGTAGTTGTTTCCATGTCAGTGGGTTGGTGAATTTGTGTTGGGTTTTAATCTGAACTTTAAAGGGGTTCTCCAAGGTGCAGGAGCCAAATAGCTTCAGCCTCTTGAATAGCACCTTTACAGTTTAGACATAGGCCTGGATTCACCACCACCCCATTGGCATGGAAGGCACCAACCACAATGCCCTTCCTAGCTCCTTAAGATCCGCTGTTCTTCTAAGGATGCCCTTCTCAAGGGTAAGTGGATATCAGCCAGAACAAAAAACTACAGAAGCCGCCATGTGATCCATGGATGAAAACACAAATCAGAGTTGGGTAAAACCCTTATTAGTCACCAGCCAAAGTCTTACAAAAGTGCCTCTGTGCTGAGCTGACTTAGGAGCTCTAAGTGACGCCATTGATAGACATCTTCCGGCTTGTTTGGCTTCAGAAATGGACAATGATCGACTGTGAATCCAAGCAGCAGGAGGTGCAGACCGATAAGCCTTCATAACCTAACTCTACCTCACTCCATTTGCCGTCAGACCAGAGTTTATCACACCGGGGCTAATTTCGGCATTAAAGAGAGATTAAGGTGCACTTAAAGCATCCTGCAAATAAAGCGAAAATGGCAAGTAATTGTGCAAATGATTATCACACGCAATTGCACAAATAAAGCGATATCGGAAATGCATTGTCGCTGAAATCTCCAAAGTAAAACAATGTGTGTTAATGCTTCTTTGTGACCACTTTCATGGCAGGTGTTGTGCGACATCGTGTGAAATGGTTTCACATAATTACACGGTTTTTGCGGGATGTTCAGGCTTTAAGCTCCCGATCTCCTTTGTGTGATAAACTCCTTAGGCTAGTTGCATAGCTAATGACCACAATATCCCGACAGACTTTCTTGTGATTATTTGTTTCTTCCTTTCTACCATGTATGAAAAGGTCTGGAGAACTCAAAAGTGTACACCTATATAGATATATATAAATATAGATATATATTGCAATCAGCCCTAGTAAAGGTATTACCCAGCTCTGATATTGAAATAGCAGAACGTAACTCTTCCTCCCCTTTCCCTCACTTTTGGAGTAAGATGTCCTAGCTTCCTTTTCTAACACTGCTAACTCCCCCTCCAAATCCCCATTCTTTGTGTGTAGTTTTTGTCTCCTGCTTTTCCTGAGTCTGTTCTTTCATGGAGTTTATATTCAACCAACTCCCCTTCTTTATTTGTTTTTGCGTATTACTACTAGCTTACTACTGGAGGACCAGTAGTACTAGGACCAAAGGTTGACAACCACTGTCTTGGAGGTTGTGCAACCTCAAGGCATTGTAGGAAATGTGTGGCAGCATGTAGCTGCCTCCCTTCTGGCAAAAAAGACGTGTGAACAAACAAGCTTTCATACTGGGTCCCCAGCAGCTATCCATCCTGGAGCCAGTTAATTTGAAACTAGTTTTTAATAAGGGCCTTGCAGTGGCAGACTAGGATTCGATCCCAGCTCAGCCATGTAAACCCACTGGGCATGTCACACTATCTCAGCCTCAGAGGATGGCAATGGCAAACCCCCTCTGAAGCAACTTGGCAAGAAAACCCCATGATAGGTTTGTCTTAGGGTCACCATAAGTTGGAAACGACTTGAAGGCACACATCAGCAAAACAACAAAGTGGCACATGACTGGCACGAGTGATGCCCAACATCAGATCCCTGGATCAGAAAAGAGTGAGAGCATCAATGCTGATAGTTAGAGCAGCTTTTCTTGGAGGAAACTGTTGCAGGACAAGTAGATCTATCTATCCCTCACACTCTTGAAATGTGAATTTGTAAATACTGTAGGGGAGCTCCAATTAAAGTCATATGCTTCTCATTTAGGCCCCAAAATTGAAGCCGCTGTGTTGTCAATGGCCTTTGCATAAGGACAGCTGTCACAAGTATGACCAATAGTGAAAAGCTTAGCACATCTGGGGATCATGCTTTGTAAAATTTCCTTCAAGGTGCCAGTCCACAAGTGTGCTTGGCTTTGCCATCCCCTGGTAGAAATTAATGATCCAGTAGAAAGGCAAAATATGAAGAAATGGAATTTGAGATATAACCTCAAAAGCAGCTTTGCAAGGGACAGTAAAGTTGTGGAAGAAGCCCTAAGTGGCTATAGACTACTGCATCAGACTGTGATGCTGTCTTCCATCTATCCCTCTTGGATTACAGCCTCTAGCAATGCCAATGGGTGATGAAATCCCTGTTGCTTCCTATCATCATTTTGAAATAGACGGTAGAGGAAAACGGGTATTTTGAAACTCAAGGATATAGCACTGTTAGTCTAGAGAGTCAGTATGTAGCGAGATCTTGTAGCATCTGAGGAAGTAGACAAGACTAGGAAAGCTCATGCTGCCAACTTCTTTCCTTCAGTTAATCTCAAAGGTACTACAAGATCTCTCTACTTTGGTTGTTATAGGACTCTGGGGTGCTTGTGGAATCGGGGGTGTTTTTGTGTGTTTGGGGGGCTTTTGTGTAGTTTTGAGACAAGCATTGCCTTAAAAAAATAGTGGGGCTAGGAAGCTTTGAGGGCCACAAAAGTGATGTCTTGGGGCCATATGGCCCATTGGGCTGCACCATGCCAATCCTGATCTATGTTGAGGGAAGTTTAGATTTTTCTTCCCCCTTTTTCTTGTATAATGATACTAATCACCCCATCACTACCCGCTGAAACTGCTCTCAGCTTTCTCACATTTCTATGCCTTCCTTGTTGGGGATAACTCTTAATACACTTGCTCTTTCTCTACTCACTTCCCCAAAAGGAGACTTTCTCCACATTGGTGGGAACCTGTAGGAAGAAATCACCCTTGCAAATGTACACAATGCAGAGGAACAGAGCTTGGAAGGTTATTTTTCAAAAGGTGTTATTTTTAACAACAAGTTCCAAATTCTAGGATTCCATTGGATGGAGCCATGACAGTTAAAGCGATGCATTAATCCTGCAATGTGGGAGAAGCCAAGGTGACTTCTCCATTGCTGGAAGAAGGCAGCCTTGTCATGCCAAGTCATTAGAGAAGTGGAGGAGGTGAACCTCGCAAAAGGAGGATTCTGCAGTTTTGGTGCCATTGTTAAGAAGGCCCTGCCCAAAGCTGGGGAAAGTGGCTTTTGAACTACAGCTGGGATCTGTAGTCTAAAAGTCACTTTCAAATGCTCTTTTCCTCTCTTCCCACCCTGTGATACCCTCAAGGAAACAATGGACATGCTGATCTTGCTGTTTTAGGGGTGCGGAGTTTTTCCAGACACAAAAGGGACACATGCCTCCCTACTACAAATGACAGATGACTGGCCCTGTCGTCCTTGCCAGTTCCTTTGGGCATCCCTCACCATTTTCACCTGGGCTGAATTCCACCCACCAGCCCTTTCTTGCTCATTGGCAGCCTTTGGGCAGCTCCTCTTTCCTGCCTTTGTGTGCTTAACCAAGCTCTGCGTGTTACAGACATGTCCCTGGAGGAGGTTCGTGCCTTCGAGACTCAGATGCACGTGGCCACAAACAAAAACTTCAACGGCCAGGAGCCCTAACACACCCCACCTGCCCAGCCCTGCCCAGGACTCCTGTTTTGTATGTACGTTCTGGTTTGGGGGGGTTGCTGTCATTACATTTCCTGAAATCTCAGATCTGTGGCTTCTGCCCCACCTTACCCAAACCCCTACTTCTGCCAAGGCTTTGCCTTCCTTTGGACACAGCTATGGGGGGCTTTTTTGCACCCGTTCCAGAGAATGAAAGCTTGGGAGCCACTGGTTCTAGCTCAGCACATTCAACACTGACTGGTAGGAGCTTTCTAAGATTTTTAAGAGGGGCCTTTTCCAGAACTACTTGGAGATACCTAGGAATGGGCTTTGGAACTTCTGTACACCAGTTCATGTGTTCTGCTACTGAACTATTGCCTTATATCTAAAAGTAAAGTAAAATTGTAGTCCTCTTGGTGAAAGGTTGACTCAGAGAAGGACACAGGAGAGGAGAGCAACTAGCTATATCCCTGCTTACATGTCAGCCTAGTTTTGAATAGGATTAGGCTCCCAGCCATTTCAAATAGGAGGGAAAAGTCAATTTTGCATACAGGTGCACTTCAGTTAATGAATATGCAAAGGGATCTTGTAGCACCTTTGGGACTAACTGAAAAAAGTTGGTAGCAGGAGCTTTCATAGACTTGACCCCATTTCCTCAGATGCATGCGGACAAATAAGAAATAGCTTTTTGTGGGTTTTTCGGGTTATGTGGCCATGCTCTACAAGAGTTTGTTCCTGATGTTTCACCAGCATCTGTGGCTGGCATCTTCAGAGAATTCACAGATGCTGCAGAACGTCAGGAACAAACTCTTCTAGAATATGGCCACATAACTTGAAAAACCCACATAAAATTATGGATGCCAGCCATGAAAGCCTTCAACTTCAAAATGGTTTTCCTTCGTGACATCCCAAATCTGCCACCTAACTGTAGAGCCAGTCCTGAAACCATTGCATGGCCAGGTGGGACACTCCAGGGTGCCATTTCTTCTTGGTGCCGATTGTTGTCCCTTCGTCACAGACTGTGTTGTACTAGTCATACCCAAATCTATGTAAGATAAAGAGAAGGTGACTTGCTCCAAAACAACACTAAGATGCATGAGTGGGGAACAACTGAGCTTGGACAAGCTACTTGTGGGATACTTGCTGTTGCTGCTGGGTGCCTTCAAGTCATTTCCAACTTATGCCGGCCCTAAGGTGAACCTATCATGGGGGTTTCTTGGCAAGTTTGTTCAGAGGAGGTTTGCCATTGCCATTCTTTGAGGCTGAGAGTGTGCAAACTGCCCAAGGTCACCTAGTGGGTTTACATGGCTGAGCAGGGAATCCAACCCTGGTCTCCAGAGTCATAGTCCAATATTCAAACCACTATGCCATGCTGTGGAATACTACAACTCCCCAAATACTCCAAACGTTATGGACATTCTGGACTTGTATTGAACCCTCCTCCCTCCTAAAATTAGCTTATCAAAGCTTTGAGGTTGCAAGGGAAGTATTTGAACCTGATTCTCCCTTTTAAAAATGGGTGTACTCAACCAACTATACCACATTGGGCTTCAGGACTGAGTGTGGGGTAGATAGAAAGGAACATAACCTCAGCTGCCACCTATCTTTCCACCGTGCCAGCACTTCAGGAAAGACGTGGGCCTACTATGGGAGAGCAGCCCCTAGTTAATGTTCCTCAAGTATGGGATGTTTAAAAATCCTCCTTTTTGCTTGCTTCCTGCAGGGATGACGATGGACGAAGTGCGCCTGTACGAGAAGGAGACGCAGGAAGCCACCAACGAGATTGTGGGTGTAGTGACGCCCAACATTGCTATCCACGAAGTGGGCCTGCTGCCCAGCACCCATAGCGCCCCCTCCAGCGCTCCCTCCACACCTCTCAGCGGCGAAGCGCCAGACTTCCTCAGCGTGCCCAAGGACTGGCCGCGAAAGAAATCCGCTCCCGAAATGCTCTCTCTGCCAGTGCTGAGGGAGCGTGCCAACGCAGAGTGACAGCAGGCCAACCCTTCAGGGTCTCCCTTTGAGTCCTCTTTCTCTCCCATTCCTTGCCACAGACGGGCACATGCCTGGCTTGCGTCAAATTTCGAAAGTAATTTTTGTAAATGTTCTTTTCGATCCCAATGGACATCTACTGGACAGGAGGAAAGCCTGCAGCCAGAACATCTTTTCCCCAGATTTGTGAACAAAAGAAAGAAAAATACAGTCGGACTGCTTTATCCACGGATTCTTTATCCACGGATTCTTTATCCACAGATTCAGCCATCCCTGGCTTGAAGATATTTTTTTAAAAATCCAAAAAGCAGACGCAAACTTTAGTTTTGCCGTTTTATAGAAGGGAAACTGTTTGACTCTGCTGTTGTATTTAATGGGACTTGAGCATCCACGGATTTTGGTATCTACGGAGGGTCTTGAACCAAACCTAGCAAAACCCAAGGACCCACTGTAGTCCTTTGTGAGATGTCCCCAATTGCTGAAGGTATCCCTCAAAACATTGCAGGACATTTGAGTCCCTCTCGTTTGCTTGAATGGGGGCATTTCTGATGGCACCGCTCACCTTGCAGCTAACTTCTTCCCTCTTTGTGTTACACCTGCTCAGAAAAACATTGTGAGAAATCCTCTGCTCCATCGTGGCTGCCTTGATGTTGTCATGGAGTGGGAGATGGGATTGCATTGTCATCTGCTAACCTTCCCGGTCCATTACATGGGTGGTTTTGTCCTACCTTTTACTATGGAGGAGATTTGACCACTCTGCTAACATAAACCAATTTTAATATTGCTCCCTTTCTTTGCAGGATTCTGGGAATGTTAGTTTTGTGAAGAGGGTACATCTTAGCAGGAAATTCCCTATAATAAACTAGTGTCATTGTGGCATAGCGGTTTGAATGTTGGAATACAATCCTGGAAACCAGGGTTCGATTCCCCACTTGGCCATAGAAAACCATTGGATGAGCTTGGGCAAGTCATACACTCTCAGCCCCCCAAACTCTGTTATGGCACCTTTTTGCTGCTTTGTGTGCCTTCAAATCATTTCTAATTTATGGTGTCCCTAATGCGAACCTATCATGGGATTTTCTTGGCACGATTTGTTCAGAGGAGGTTTGCCATGCCCTTAGGGTTGCCATAAGCTGGAAGTGACTTGAAGACATACAGTAACAAGAAGAACATTAAACTACAATTCCCAGAATTCTTTGATGGGTGTATAGAGGTTTGCAACACAGGGCTGCTATATCTATGGATGCCGCTGTCACCATTGCTGTTGTCTGTTCTGCTGGGGAGGGGGATGTAAATATACTGGGATCCATATTGATTTGAAGAACCTATTTGCTAAGACTGTTACACCAATTTTGGCGTTGTTTTTTTTAACTGAATTAAGTCTGTAGAAGTGTTCCCTTTTGCCCAGGGGAGAGGGACATGTGGTCCTCCAGGAGTTACACTGCAGCTCCCATAATCCTTCACCGTTGGCTTTGCTAGCCAGAACTGATGACAGTTACAGTCCAACAAAGCTAGAAGGCCGGAGGTTGCCCACCCCTGCTGTTGTTTTTCTTTGTGCTTTTTATACTGACCTATTGGACTCAGTAATGTGCCATCTGGCTGTTTCCAGCAGATGCACCCTTAAGCTTAGAAAAGTTGCTTTTACTGGACAATGCCTCCCAGAATCCCATGGCCAGTGATCAGTGGTTTGAGTGCGGGACTAGGGTTCGAGTCCCCATTTGAGCATAAAAACTCACTGGGTGACCTTGCTGTCAGCCTCAGGGGAAAGCAATGGCAAACCTCTGAACAAATCATGCCAAGAAATCCCAATACAGGGTCATTTTCGGGTTACCATAAGTCAGAAACAACTTCAAGGCACACAACAACAACCCAAAACAGTAACTTTTCTGAGCTCTGTGCAATCCTTGAACTGAGCCATTTGTCTGCTTTGCATCAGTATCAGCCGACAGTATCCTCAGCTAAAGTAATAGCCCTGAAGTTATTGATCCAATTTGGGGGGGGGGGGGATTTAGTCCCTGGCAACTTTGAGCCAGAAAGTCAGATGGGTAAAGACTCCTGTCTCAAACCCCGAAGGGCTGAGACGAGTCAGTATAAAAAATACTGAGCCAGGGTTAGGCCTGGTATGGCCCTCCTGTTTTCCAAATTGCAACTCCCAGCATTCTTCATCATTGGCTAGGTGGCTAGAGCCCTTGACCACATCTGAATAGTCACACCAGCCCTAGATTAGATGGACTACACAAGAGGGCTTGCCCCCAGCCCTGGCTGCCTGCTCAGCCTTTAGTAGCAGCCCTAGTCCCCCAGTTTTGAGTCAAGACTAGCTAGCCACTATCAAGTGGATGAGCATCCTCAAGGCTCAGCAATTCAATGAATGTGGTCCTTCTGGGTTTAGGGTCTGCTTTGCCAATACCTTGAAGGCCTGTCCTTTCCATCAGTTCACCCTTCTGGCTTTCTTCTCCTTTGATCTCCCTCTGTGCCTTTGGAATGAGGGCCATCCTACCGTTGCAACAGTGGCCCACAGAGGTACTGCCTTGCAGGAGGTGGGAGCATTGATGCCACCCGGGTCCATCGCCAGGGGCCAGAGCAAACCCGCTTGCCTGGTGGCCAGCTTTGTTGCCATCACCAGCATCCAATTTGCCTTGTGAAAAACCAGAAATGCATCCCCTACCAGGAACAGTGGGGTGATGTCCTAGACTCCTTTAGTCATCAGCCTCTTCTTGAGTCTTAATGTGGTCTCTCTCGGGCCCAGTTTGTACAAGCACAGTTTGGATTTGCACTGTTTTTGTTGTGCAGGATGTTTTCTGCCATCCCTCCCTTCAGATCGGTGTCGATCCCTCGCTTCTCTTTGCAATCAAGTTGGTTTTGTGACCAGTTGTTCCTCTGCTGCTCCCTTACCAGCGGCTATAGTTCGCATCTTAAAAAAGCACAGAAACTGCTGGGCTTGCCTTGAGAGGAGCATAGCTGAGGCCAAGCAGAGAAGCATCTTCATCAGAAGGACACCAGAGCACAGCCATGTACTAGGAAGATGCTCTCCTTTGGAAATGCTCAGTGTCTATCAAGGTCGAAAGCACTTTGGAGCATTCCCTGGGTGTTTTTTCTGCTCAGGGTCTAATGAGACTCTGATGAACAGGAAAAGACTGAGTCAGATGGCAGAAAGAAATAGCCTCCGGCAACACAAGGTTTTAATTTTCTGTTTGTATACTAGCCACACTCTTTGCCTGCTGAAGCTACAAGGATCAAGGCTTCATCGGTCACCACACAACCAGATGGAGAGGCCCCTGAGACCATCTGGAATCTGTGTGTGAGATGAACCGGAGTCGGTTCAGATCTAGCGCATGAGCCACTGGGCTACTTGTATTTCATGGGCAGGGCAAAAAGGGTGGGATGTGGGTGGGGGGAGATCCGGTGTAAATAATTTGTGATCTGTGTAGCAATGATGTTGGGGATTTTTTTAAAAAAAAGAATAAAGGCAATTGCTCATTGGAAATGTTCTGGTTGTGTGCTTGGCATTCTGTGGTTGCATGACATTATCAATGGCCATGGGTTTTAAGTACACTTACCTCTTCCCTTTCCGCCCTACAGTTCGAGGCAGAGTGTTTCGCTGCCGTCTCCCACCCAGTTTGCCATCAGAGCAAACCTATGAAGCATGTCAGAGATGAATTGAGTAAAAGTGTTCAGGAATATTCCTATGGTTATCACTTTGGCTTTAGGTAACATCTTTCGTTTTGCCTTTGTCCCCCAATGAACATCATTAGATGGTCAACCCATCACTATACTCACTAGTTTTGCATTTCTATTCACATATCCTGCTTATAAAGATCTCTTCCTGGACACTTCTTGCATCTGAGTAAATAGACTGACGTCTATGAATGCTTATGCTCCCAATTTCTTTCTTTACAATACCCCTTTGCATACAGATACAGTATAGACTAACCTTTGCATACAAATATAGACTAACAGCTATGTCTTTGAATTCTAACACTGTAAGAGACTAGGCACATGACAGATGGGCCCTGCATATCTTGGGCACAGAGCTCAGGAAAGTGCTATTTTTATGGAAATTGTTGAATTTGCAAGCCAAAAAGGTAACATTTCCAAGCTCTGGTTTGCATACCCTTCAGCATTTTTGGATTAAGTCCAGGACATGTGGGTTTGAGCAATATGAGTGATTAAGATGGCAAAGGTTATTAATGAGGAAGACTACACAAGGTAGGAGAGGCCATAGCAGTTTGCTTTTGCCTGCGCTTACTGGAAAGGGCAAGATTCCTTCCTCTCATCTCCCACTGATGAGTTGAATGGAAAATAATTTTATATTCTGAAGTCAATTTGCAGCAATTGGAAAACACTGAAGACAATGGAGGAAAGTGGGAGGAGGAGAGAGAAACTGGGACATTTTAAAAGTAGCTGAAAAAGTAGGACTGCAGAGGATTAATTGGAACGGTTCCTGCCAAATCAGGACAGTTGGAGGGCATGGATTTGGTGGTTTGCCTCCAGAACAAAAAAACATGACTGGTTACTATTCCATAATTCTGAAAGTACATAGTTTATAATACAGTTGCATATAGAGAAAGAAAAGAAAACCTTACTTTCTCTAGGAGAGAAAAGAAAGCTACGTGTTCCATACTTTGATTTTAGAAACAAATGGTTAAAACCATTAAAACGAGGTACACTGCCATTTTACAAAAGTGAGACACGAATGGTACAGGAATTAATTACAAATGCCTCCATTATATTACACTAAACTGCTTTTGTCCACAGCTCACACGATTTGAAAAGGAAAAAGGAGCTACACAATGGAGCAACATAATCCGCAACGGCAGAAACGGTAAAACAGCATCGAATATAATGACATAATAGCTAGGCAGCTTTAGACAGTGAGCTGTTTGCTAACACCCTTGGCCTCCTTTTTTGAGACCACTTTCTGAAACGTTACAGTCTTCTGGGCAATTTTAATACTCTGATCTTCAATCTGCGTTGAAAGCGGGAAGTCATCAGAACAGCCTGGTAGGGATGCTAAAACTGGGTAGACCAATTCTCATATTGTCAGGGATAAAAGAATTACAACCCCTTTCGCCCAGGATTTTTTAAAAATTGAGGTATCACCCGAAAGTATTTTTTTTAAGAGCTCAACTGCTGCTACTAGAGGCTTCCCGGAGGTTGCAGTTATAAGATCCCACTTATAAAATGCCGAAAATTAATCCAAGGAACCTGGAAGCCACAAGCAGAAATGACTTTCAAACACAATGGCTTCTGAATGATCTACAGCCCCAAATTAAATTTGCAATTGACCATGGGTCAAAATTGGTCTCCCCTATCACTGCAGACTCATAGTTGGACCTTGGGATCGGAAAACAGTGTTGTAGCTGGACTATGATTCTGGAGAGTCCGAGTCCCTGCTTAGCCATGGAAACTCATTGACTGTGCAAATCATAGTCTCTCAGCCTCAGGGAGGCAAAGCCAAGTCCCTTTCTGAATAAATCTTATTTTAAAAAAGCCCTATGATAGGGTCGCCAAAAGTTGGAAATGACTTGAAGGCATGCAACGACAACAATACCTAGCTCCATGGATACCATGAACAATCAAAAAGACAAATGGGTCCAAGAGCCAGTGAAGCCCAAGCTCTTCCAAAGTTACTAAACTGAGGTTATTGTACTTTGGATACACGGCAAAACAAGACACATTGGAAAAGGCAATAATGCTCAGTAACAATGGGAAGTTCACTTGCCCCGGTGCATTTGCGGCTTTGACTTTTGTAGATTTGATTATTCATGAATTTTATTAATACTGTATGTTCCCTCTAGGAATATCTAGGTCCTCCATAACAACTCTGTGGTCAATTTTAACCAACAGTCACACTGAAGGACCTAGAGATTCCTAGAGAGAACACTTGATCCTTCTTCTGCAAGGAGAAAGGCAATGCTGAAGAATAAGCATGCACAGATTGCTTATTTATGCAAATTGCAGCTCTCCAAGTTGGAGAGCCAGCGTGGCGTAGTGGTTTGAGTGCTGGACTGTGACTCTGGAGACCAAGGTTCAATTCCCAGCTCAGCCATATAAAGCCACTGGGTGACCTTGGCCAAGTCACACACTCTCAGCCTCAGGGAAGCCAATGGCAAATCTTGCCAAGAAATCCGCATGATAGACTGGAAGGCACACAAGAAAGTGCATACATTGACACTCGGGCTGCTGATTCCATCTCTGCCTGCCATGTGACAACACACATACATGTGAGTTCCAGTAAAGTTCTAAATCTTCTTCTAATCTCCTAATTTGTCTCCTCCATCTCTTCCTCATCTATCTCTCCCACATCTGGTTCATCTGTCGCACCAGAGAGTCCATAGAACATAATATAATGGGAGTTGCAGTAGACCGGAGGCTTGTTGGGGTTTGAATAGGCCTGCTCCGGTTTGAGGGAGGCAAAGGGATTGGGTCCACAGCCTGTGATCTGGGCTTCTAACTCCATCAGGATCTTGAGGGAATTCTTCATTTCTTGCTCACTAAGAAGAAGAAGCAAGGGATTATGTTACATTCGTGGAAAACGTAAATGCAATAGGAGATTCTAAGTCCATGTTCTAGCCCCAATTGGGCAAAATTATCATTAAAAACAAAACAAAACTACAACTCCCCAAATCCTCCATCTATGCTAGTTGGGGGATTCTGGGCATTGCAGTCCAAACGGATCCAAACATTTCCCAAACTCTACATCTTGGAGCTCTGTGAAGTCAAATAAATGGAGTCTTTGGCTCCTCCAAGTAAGACAAATATGTCGGGAAGTTGCTGTATTTGTGGCTATAGTTCTTGCCTTTTTAAATGTTTCTCTTGTACTGCACTACTTTCCGGCAATCCCCATCGCTAGCTGCCACATTTTGTTCCCACCCTTGAACGAATTTCTTTTTCATTCCAAGACATATTTAAAATATCCTTCCTTCCTTCCTTCCTTCCTTCCTTCCTTTTTGGAGTTAGAGGGAATCGGTTGATCCCAGTTTGGCAGATCATTCTGATTTTAGACACAAGTGGCCAGGTCCTACAGTAGATAAATTCTCATTTTTAAATAAAGGACCAGGTAGCCAAGGAAGCAAAAAATCTCTGCCCAAAATGTAGGAGAGCCAGTCAGAATAGAACAGACTGTCTAACAGGTGCACTCCTGCTATGCTGCACTACATCTCCCATCATCTCCACCCAAACCCATAGGTCAAAAGTTCCCCAAACACATTCCCTTTTATGTTTCCCGTGTGTGAAAAGTTAAAATGAAGGGCTGAAAAATAATTTTACCAGGTCTGTTTTATTCCTAGATTCCTAGATCCCTACAATAAATTTGTAATCAACAAATGCAGATGGTGGAAGAAGAAAAAATCCATGTTTTACCTGTACACAGTGAAGAGCGAGGAAATCTTGTAGTCTCGGAGAAGGAGTAAGGTGGGCAGCCAACTTTCCATCAGGTCATGGCAGGCATGGAACCCTAACCGTGGAAGGAAACAGAAATACAATACCTGAGTTTCAATTATGGACGGTCATATTTTAAGGATTTCTGTTATTGCATCTACACTCTGCCATTTCTCCAATGAGTTGGAGCATCCATGAGCTCTTCTCTCCCCACAGCACTTTATCCTCAAAACAACCCTTTGACCCTTGATCAGGCTGACAGTGTGCATGTGTATGTGCACGCACATGTGTATATGTCTTCAAGTCACCTGTCAATTTATGGTGACCTCATTAATTTCATAGGACTTTCTTAATCAAGGACTACTAGAGGTGGTCTGCAGTTGCCGTCTTCTGAAATATAGCCTGTAGAGCCTGGTATTCATCAGCAGTCTCCTGTCCAAGTATTAACCAGGGTGAACCCTGCTAAGCTTCCAGGATCAGACCTGGTACATAGTACTGAATGACAAACAGACAAATCAGTGGGTCCAAGAGCAAACCAAACCTGAAGTCTCTCTAGATGTCAAAATGACTGAACTGAGGCTATTGCATTTTAGACACATCATGCAACAACATAACTCAATGGCAAAGGCAATAATGCTTGGTAGAGTTGGTGACCAAAAGGGTGAAGGGTTTAGAAGCCATGTCCTATATGAGGAGTGCTTAGGGAGCTGGGTATGTTTACCTTGGGGAAGAGAAGGTTAAGGGGTAACATGATAGTCAGGTTTAAATATTTGAAGGGATGTCATATTGAGGATGGAGCAAGCTTGTTTGCAGCTGCTGCAGAGAGTAGAGCAATGGATTCAAGCTACGGGAAAAGAGATTCAACCGAAATATTAGGAAGAACTTCCTGACGGTAAGAGATGTTTGACAATGGAATACGTTGCCTTAGAGGGCAGCAGAATCTCCTTATTTGGAGGTTTTTAAACATGGCTGGATGGACATCTCTCCTGAGGGCTTTGATTGTATATTCCTGCATGGCAGGAATGCCATGGGTGGCCCTTGGAGTCTTTCTCAACTCTTATGATTTTATTACTCTACATTGATTGATTCAGTGATTAAGTGGAGTGATTCACTTAAGGAAGCCATGGCCCTGAGTTGGCAAGACGTGATGACTATGGATCATGGAAGTCTCTCATTCATAGAGTCACCAAAAGTCAAAGTTGATTTAAAGGCAGTTAAAAACAACAATGAGCACTGCTCCACAATCACCTGCAGCATTATGTGTTGCATTATACGAATGGGTTGAATCATTCCTGTGCTATTGGCTAGAGATGGGATTCAAGCTAAGAACACAGTGCGCAGCTGAAGTTGGGTTGCTGTATACACTCCTGCACCGAAGCCAATAGAGTGATGGGAAAAGGTTGCTCAGAATAGACTTCATTCCAGGGGTCGATGCATATTGCCAGCTTAATGCTCCATACCTTGCAAGGCCAGGGTCTTCTTCTACCCACTTTGAAACCTAAAAGGCATTTCTTTCCATTCCACTCATACATCACACCTTGAGGATGAAGAGACTGGAGCTTCCACAAGGGAACAGTGAGGTCCTCGTTGTTTGTGCAGCTGTCGGAACAAGGATGCCAAAGTTGTTTGCATGTCATAGCTGGGAAACATGGCTGGCATGGCATCGGTCTGAGATCACAACATTTGGGGATGTTTCGATTCAGCAGAAGGGGGATTTGGTTTGCTAAGTCCTCACTGCCATTCCACAAGCTTGCATTGATGTGCCAAGACGGTCACGTATTTACAAGGGCATTTCACTGTCCTGCTACTAATCACTTAATACCAAGAGAATGTTATAGAGCAGGCTGATAGAATACAACTTTGCTCCAAGACAGGAGCGCACTTGCATTGCCACAGAATGCAATAATAAACCTACATGTGCTCTACAGGGTTTGTAAAAAGTTTCAAATTACCTTTCGGGGTTCAGCAGGTATGACCAGAAAAAAGATTTGTCATTACGATGGATGGGGTTTGTATGACGCAGTGCTTGGAAAAGTTGTTTTTTGGGCTTCGGCTCCCACAGTCCTCTAGGAGTTGCTGTTTGGGGAGTTCTGGAAGAAATGAGGTGTCAAGCATTGATTGTATGGCTGGGCATCTTGTTGTGACCTCAGAGGGAGCATCTCATGCCAGTGATGGTGGCACTGGGTGGCACAGCAGAACATATGTGTAGACAGTCCTGGTGTTATTCTGTTCTTGGTTCCTCTGGAAAATCTGGAGTAAAAGATAAGTCTTTGTAATCCATTTTAGGGCAGGGATGGGACAGATTCAGTGCAGAACTGGTCTTCCTTCATAAGACAATCTGCTTTTGAATCAGGGCATTGGCTCCACATTGTGAAGACAGGGTGCCACAACGACAGGGAAAAAACAGTTTAAATGTACTGTGCAAACATACCCATAGTTATGCCTTCATAACTATATCTGTGATGTAGGTTCTTGGCCATTCATGTTAGTGTTTCTATAATATAAATACATCTAACGCGTTTCTATGGTCTGGATTCAAACCTGAGCCCTACAAGTAGACAGGATCTGCAGAGAGCCGGCATGGTGTAGTGGTTTGAACATTGGACTACAACTCTGGAGTCAAGGGTTCAAATCCTAACTCAGTCATGTAAACTGACTGGGTGATCTTGGGCAAGCCACACTCTCTCAGCCTCAGAGGATGGCAATGGCAAACCCCCTCTAAAGAAAAGTGCCAAGAAAACCCCATGAGAGGGTTGCTATAAGTCAGAAACGACTTTAAGGCTCACAACAACAACAACAAAGGCAGACTCTGCAACCACCATCATCTCTGAACGTTGGCCATCCCCATTGATGGAGTTTCTAACCAACGACATCTGGAAATGCATGCATGGGCTTCCCAGCCCAAGACCACTAAGTGTCTGAGGGTTCTACATTGCAACAAATTATATGCAGCTTTCCAGCCAGGCTCACAGTGCGCTAAACAACTGTCAGGAAACAGGCAGGCTCCATGTTGAGGCCAGGGTTTTTAATGGCTCCCCACACCTGCTCCGCGCATAACCAGCTAGTTAGTGTGAGGTATGCTAATGATCTGATTAATCCTGACAGTGTCTGAAAGATCTTTAGTGCTCAGCTTAATGCCTGCAGTGATATCCTCTGACAGAAGTGAACAGCTGATGGGGGGAAAGCATGGCCTCCATCACTGAGACAGCGGGACGCGAATGTAGCGTGTCAAGCAAAGCGGAGGCCCATAATGTAAGATGTCCTGCTGAGACATCTGGAATCCAGAGGTTCGGCCAGATGTCACCAGCTGCTGGCCTACATCAGTGATGTCTCTTAAACTTTGTCACAAAAAGCCCAAACTCCTTGTTGCAAGAGGTCCCATACCCCGTTCTCTGGAGTTTCCCCAGAATTCAGTAAATATGACGTAAATGAGTAGATGTGATACACCAGCATCTCACTAGCATTGCACACAGCATAAATTAGTTTATGGAACTCTGACCTACCAGACATGAAGGTCTTCTAACTCAGATTACTTTAGAAGGCAATTAGGGGGGCATCTACAGTGTAGACATAATGCAGTTTGACACCAGTTTAAGTGCTGTAGGAATCCTGGGATTTTGTCATTTTTGCCTTCTCTGCCAAATAGCCTGTACCAAGGCCAGATGGGTTTTATAGGTCATAACCAACACTTTCAGTTGTGCCCAGAAACACTGGCAGCCAGTGGAGGTAGCCATGATGAATTGCAAAGATGGTGTTTCTAGGCTGGTTCCACCACTCAAAAAAAGCAATGTTTCACTCCAAGAATCCATGTCTCTAAATTTACAAGACATGAGCAGGGCTGTTAGTATTATGGTCTCTTGGAAGTTTCTCGTTCATAAAGTTGTTATATGTCAAAGCTGGCCTGAAAGCAAATACAGTCAGCTCTCCATATCCATGGATTCTTTATCCATGGATTCAAGCATCCACTGCGTGAAAATATTCTATATTCTATATATATTCTATTCTATATATATTTTGGAATATATACAGTATATTCCAAAAAAGCAAAGCTTGATTTTGCCATTTTAGGTAAGTGACACCATTTCACAATCCAATGTCTTTCATGGGACTTGAACATCCATGGATTTTGATCTCCACTGGAAGTCCTGGAAAGAAACACCAAGGGCAACAGCAATTACAAAGTGCCAATTTTAAAGTTTTTCCTGCAATTTCCTAGGACACTTCAGTCCCCAAACTTTTGTTTTCTTTTTTAAAAATTAAAGGCAGATTGCAACCTCTGCAGACAAAGTGCTTTCAGTTCTTTCAGGCAGAGTAGGGAGATCAACCTGACCCAAAGCCAAGCAAACAGTCTCTCAGACTGGCAGTCTTCCTCAAGGACCGTTATGCCACCCACCCCTTGGGGATTGAGTTACGTGGGTCTGGCAGTTCGTTCTTTCAAGAAAGGTCAGGTTGCTGCCGGAATGCACCTTTCTCTCTGTCAGCTTCCCTTTCTAAGGCCAGGGGAGCCTTAGCAGCTCCTCCTGTGTCGAGTTGCAAAAGGCCTGAGAGACCAAAGGGTCATCGCTCTCCACCAGAACAGCTCTGGCCACTGGAGACCCAGCGTGGGCAAATGGGAAGCAGCACCATCATTGAATACAAAGTGGAAGGAAGAATGACAGCAGACAGGACTCAAAGGGCCAGCAGTACCATTAAACATGTGAGAGAACTGTCTCCGGGTGTATCCGCACCGTAGAAATAATGCGGTTTGACACCACTTTACGTGGTGTAGCTCCATCCTATGGAATCCTGGGATTTTCCAGGTTAGGACTTTACCTGAGCAACAGCAAAAACCTGATCTTCCCTAGTTTCCTCTGTGAGCCTTCACCTCCATCCCTCAATCCTTTCCAACTTCTTTTGGACAGGCTTCAGATCTTGGCCTCTGAATATTCATTACATTTATATAATCCTGCCATTCTGCCAAGTTGCTCAGGACGGTGTACATGGTTCCCTCCTGACCTCAATTATGCTCTCAAAGCAACCCCATGAGTTTGCAAAGGGATCTTGTAGCACCTTTGAGACTAACTGAGCAACAGACGTCGTAGCATAAGCATCTGCAGACTGGGTCTGCATCCTCAGATGCATGGAGTGAATTGGTGCCCAGGAAGGATCCTTATAATCAGACTATACAAACAGCCATAGAAATGCAAAATGTATGGATATGGCGATGAGGTGACAAGTTCAGTTTTGATGCTGGTCATTAAGGAACAAAGGCAGGAGGAAAGAAGTTGCCTAAGACTAGGGTGGGTGGGTGACCATACGAATGGCAAAGGGCATTTGGGAATGTGGCATATGCAGGCTGGGAACCAGAAAGGAGATGTGATAAACTGGCTAAGAGCAGCCTTATGTTAATGAGTGTTATAATATCTATAGTGTGCCAGGAAAACATTGTTTCCGTTCAACCCACCGCTGATGGATTAGAGTTTCTGGATATATTTTAATTCAGCTGTGAGGTAGCTTAGGTTAGAGTCACAAAGAGAGGAGAGAGAAATTACATCCGCCAAATATTAAACATGTTTGAGAGCCAGCATAGTGTAGTGTTTTGAGTGTTGGGCTATTATTATTATTATTATTATTATTATTATTATTATTATTATTATTATTATTATTA
>NC_056529.1:31801608-31825177 GCF_019175285.1 Sceloporus undulatus
TTTACTTATATCCTGCCTTTCTCCCAATATAGGGACTCAAAGTGGCAAACAGAAAATTTAAAACGTCCACGGAGTCAACTAACCATAGTTTGAAAATATTCACACACACAGATCCAAAAAAGCATACCTTGATTTGGCCATTTTATATAAAGGACTCTATTTTTCTACGCTAATGTGTATAATGGGACTTGAGTATAATGGGATTTTGGTATCCATAGGGATTTCTGGAACCAAAGCCTGGTGGATATTGGGGACTCACTGAACTTACCAGGATGGAAGCCAACCACAATGTCAGGGCGAGCAGCCTGCTGCGTCTCCACTTGCAATTCCCAGAAATCATGATACAGGCCCTTGTAGCTGCTGAGGTAGACTCTCCCTCGGGGTCCAAAGGCCACCAGCGGCGGTCTCATGATAGGCCCGTCCACCACGTCAACACCGACCATCACCACCTCAATGCCTTGATGCTTTGGGAACATGCGGGACAGCTCATCATAGTCTGTCACTCGTGCGTTGAGGGTCTCGACATGGGAAGCCCCAACAACATGCACCGTAACCGGCTTGGCATAAGGATCGAGACCAAATGCATACATTCCCAGGCCAATAGTGGCTGGCCTGGAGACAAAGTCTGTCGTCACTCTCTTGACTGACTCCACCAATTCTGCCTCATCGGGCTTGGGCTTCCCTGCGTTGGCCCAAAGGATGTTCATGTAACGCCCGGTCATGATCGAATGCAGCTTTTCCTCCAGGCCCTCTTGCATGAGGAACCAGTCCTCCCAGCCTTTCACATCCTGGATACGTTTTGTCCATGAGCTCGTGGGGAAAGGGATGTCGCCTAGAAAGAGACAAAAAAAAGAGAGTCTTGCACCACCTTTAAAATTATGGTCACTTTGGTGAGAGGCTGCAGTGCTTTGATTTCGCCTGAGCCTACTGAGAAAGGCAAAACTCTGCCCTTTCCTATCCACTGGCTTTCCATGAAATGGCTTTAAAAATTGACAACTGCATTTTCCATTATGCCTACCAGTAAATATAAGCCATTCCACCAGTCGATCAAGGGCCACCAGTTTCAGTTTCTTGCAGACCTTTTTGTGGATGGGCCAGTTGGCACGTTGGCACTCTGAACCACAGTAGTAGACATTGTGGCATCTGGAAATGGAAGGACAAAAGGTCATGCAAAGAAATTAAATAAAATACATAGTAAAAAGCAAGTCATTTTTTAATTATGGCAACCCTAAGTCGCCATGGGGTTTTCTTGGCAAGATTTGTTCGAAGGTTTGCCATTGCCTTCCTCTGAGGCTGAGTATGTGACTTGCCCAAGGACACCCAGTGGGTTTCATGGCCGAGCTGAGAATCGAACCCTGGTCTCCAGCATTGTAGTCCAACACGTAAACCACTATGTGATACTGGCTCCCACACCAGTATCATGGAATGAAGGCCGTGGCAAAAACCCCTCTGAAGAAACTTGGCAAGAAAACCCTATAAGATGTTCGACTTAGGGTCAACATGAATAAAAAATGTCTTGGAGGCAACCAAGAACAGCACCAACAAGGAGGCACTATAGCTGTCTAACAGGGAAAGGCAAAGTATCTCACGTAACTACAAATCCTAGAATCCATACCATTATTATTATTATTATTATTATTATTATTATTATTATTATTATTACTGTATTATTATTAATGTTTATTTATATAGCGCCATAAGTTTGGCATGGCACTTTCCAGGCAACATCGAAACACCATATAACCACACGACTAAATGTTTGAAAAGATATGCTATGATTATTCAATCAACAGGTTGAATGGATAAAATCAACAGATAAATCAACACTTTCCCCTTCAACTGAGTAACAGCTGCAGTGAAACGACATGAACAGTTGTTACCTTTTGCACCGCCGCAGGCTTTTGGGATCGGAGAGAGATCCTGGAAGCTTTTTGCACTCGACGCAGAACTTGAATGTGTCTTCCATTTTCTGGAACATTTCAAAATAGGATCGGATGCCAAAATCGGTGCACAGTTTCTTGCCCTCCATAGCGGACCTGTTAGGAAGCAGCCCAAAAGAGAACGAGGCAGAAGACATATCAGCCGTGCTAAAGGCATTTCCATTACTTTCAATGTCTGGTACATCAGCACTGATCTATGAGCATGTACACGAAGCAAAATATAAATCTGTTGCCACATGTATGGGAGGAAGACATTTTTTAATTTAATTTTTATTGGAATTTATTACATACATTAAATAGTGCAAGACTTTTAAAAAAACATTTTTACCTTGCATAACAATATCCAATATCACATCTATCTACATATTCATAAAACATACTTTTAAATATGCATAATGACAGTTTGACTTCATAGTTCATCCAGTTTGAGTAAACTTTTAGCACTCAAATCTTACTGTCTTCAGTACAACTGCAATATTTTTCAGTTCCTCCGAGTGTTAAACTTTCAAGCTTAATTTATTTTGATCGTTCTATCTTAATTCATACAATCTATTGCGTGTGATCATCATTCGTGCAATTACTTGCCATTTCCACTTCACTTGCAGGATGCATTAAATGCACTTTAATCTCTCTTTAATGCTGAAATCAGCCCCATTGTGATAAACACCATTGTTGGCCTGGATCCTAATTTTGTGTGTATGTTTGTGTGTGTACATCTTCTAAAATGTGTCCTCTACCTGTGTTGAACATGACTCACCTGTAGTCATCATAGCTTTTCATGTTGAGTTTTTGAAGGATGACGTGCGACAGACCCGGGACGTTGTTCTCCATCGCCAAGAAGCCCAAGGAGTCCATATTAGGCCCAGTTACAACTGGGATTTCTGTGGAATTGCTCCTGGAATGGCTGGCTTTGGAAGCTGCTTTTTTACTTCTCTGAGCCATCTCCAGTCAAAATCAACCTGTAAATAAAAGGTTGTTATAGATATTCCAGTTGCGTCTCTTTAAAAGACAAAATAGCAGCAGAAGCTGAAAAGCTCATCATTTCACACACACAGAGTCACTCCTTGGAACTCGCTGGGGATCCGTTCTGGACACATACACCGCAAATGCCAAATCTTGCACATATTCAAGTCCCATAGGCTTGAATGGGGTGCATGCATGCGGTGGGTGCACCCCATTACAGTTGCCCCTCTTCAAGTCTGTGGATTTCAAGTCTGTGGAATTGGAGGGGCAACAGTAGTCATAGTTTGTCAAACCATCTGCCATAATAACTAACAAATATGGAAAGGAAGGGGACATCAACTGATGCACCTTAGTGCAAAGACTATCTATCAGTGTGCCTCTATGCGAATTCCCACCCCAACCCCTAAGCAGGGTCAGCCCTGGTTAGTACTTGGATGGGAGACCACCAATAACTGCCAGGTGTTGTAGGCTAAAATTCAGAGGAAGGATCTAACAAAGCCACCACTGCACATCCCTTGCCAAAGGGAGCCCTATGAAATGCACCATAAGTCAACAAGTGACTGAAAGGCACATGCACACACACTTTTTTTTACTGCACAGGCACAGTGCGTTCATAAGGCAAAAGGAGTTGGCCCCAAGGTTAGCGAAGAAGGCATTCTTCTCCGGCTAATAGGGCTGCCTCTTCTCCTCTCACCCCTGCACCTGCTCCCATAAATCATCCCATGATATGATACCTCCCAGCAGCAAGCAGCCCACCTTCCAGCAAGCCATGTGCAACTGGCCGATGGCCAGGAAAGCTCAGCCCTAGTCACAACTGATATCCATTTGATAACGTGTTGTTTCAACTCGTGGTTCATCAGCCTACTTTACAAGGAGCTCTCTGTTGACAGCAGCAGGGCTGGCCCAGCCCTAAACATCTGACTGCCTGGGACAAAACAAAACTCCAAAGCAAACCTCAAAATGTTGTCTGCTCCCAATTGGATACAGAAGCCAACTGGACTGGTGATAACATTTTGCACTGCACTGAGACCAGGGTTCAATTCCCAGCTCAGCCACGAAATCCACTGGGTGACCTTGGCCCATCACACTCTCTCAGCCTCAGAGGATGGCAATGGCAAACCTCTTCTGAACAAATCTGGTCACGAAAACCGCTTTATAGGGTTGCCTTAGGGTTACCATAAGCCGGAAACGACTATGAGGCACACAACAACAACAAAGCACACACATGAAGATTGCAATCTGGACCCCAGCAGATGTTGGGAGCCTTCCTTCCATGTTCCAGATGCCACCACTATGGCCTTTGGGGGAGATGGAGACCAGTTGGGCACTGCTTGGACCCCAGCAGCTAGTAAAAGTGCCCCAATCCTACTGCCAGTGCTGTGGCCTCTGAGTGGGAAGGAGAGCAACCAGGAACGGCTGGACTTCATTCCCATCCCCTTTTCCTTGTGTCATGTCTTGTTTAGATGTTGAATGCATCTGAGGAAGTAGACTGAAGTCAACGAAAGCTCATGCTGCCAACTCCTTTCTTTCAGTTAGTCTCAAAGGGGCTACAAGAAGAAACCATGCAAGAACTGTTGATGGCACAAAAAGCCCCGTTTGCACTACTGAAGAGTGGTGGGATAATAAAAGCTCCAAAACCTGTATATTTTTGTTCTCGTTTAATAATGCCATGTCAGCAAGACCAAGGCTCATATGATAAAGTCCGAAGCCTAATGCATATGCAAGCAATGGTCAGGATAGCAATGCTGAACCTGCTCTCTCAAATGAAAAGAGTCTGTTTATCATCACCGTGGCAGAATAAAGTTGAGGTCCACTTAGAGCTGCCACAGAAAAACTCACCCTGGAGCCCAGCCACACAGAGGGTTTTTATAAGCCCACTTCAAGCTGTAGCCACCCGCAAGTGATACCACACATCTGACTCAGAAAGGTCCTCGGAGCAGAGGTATTTTTAGAGGTCCTAACATGATTAAAGCTGGAAAGGAATCGGGAATGGCGAAGGGACGTTCTCCTTCAAATCTCAAGGGTGCAGCTTCTCAAATTTTGCACGCTTTCACTTGGGCTTAGATGCTTTTGCAACAGAGCGATACTGCTGTCAGCTACTGAGGACACCTTGCTGAATGAGGTCCCATCAGAAAGGGAGAGGGATGCCTTTGAGAATAAAAAGAAGGATCCCATGCAGACAGTGAATATGGAAAAAGTGTTATTATGGGCCACCTGTTCACTGGAGTTTTCTCTGTGTTGTATAATACTGTCGGCACTCCGTAGTCCAAAAAGGTAATGTCTTCAGACTCTGTAGAAGGGAAGCTTTATGGGACTGGAGGCACAGTCTGGAGAAGGGAGACCGGGGTAGGGGCAGATTCAAATGTCAGGGACCAAGAAGATCACAAACAACCTCTGCCAACGTGAATGAGATAGCAAGGCTATTCCAGGCCTCGGCGGATCCAGCCAATATGCCAGGACATCTCAGCAGATGTTTGGGAACGGAGCCTGGGGGAAAGAAACGGATCCGAAACCCACCCCTTTCATGCATCAGAGCCCAGGAGGTCTGTCTAACTGACTTTCATCCCAACTTTAAAACTCTCCTTGGGCTGGTCTACAAGTTTAAAACACTCCTTTCCGGTCCGCATTGGATCCGGCCATGGGCGATTCGCAGGAATTCAGGCGTTTTTGCACCCTGTCTGAAAAACTCCTTAAAATCTACTGAAAAGGGCTTTGCAATTTTTACCAGTGTATTATTGTTATTGTTATATTTATATTTATGTATTTATATCCTGCTCTTTTCCCAGAACTGGGACCCAGAACAGCTCACACGTATCCGCTGAAAGCTGCAGAAATGCACATTATTGCCCATTTGCTTCTCATGCCTTTGAATAGCTGTGCATGGGAGGGTGAATAGATGTGAACAGATGAGAAGGTGCACAGGAAAGTGAAGATAGTTACTGCATATACTCATGTATAATATGTCTAGAAATGGAGGTTAAAAAACTGGCCCAAAAAACCTGAGTCGACTTATCCACATCCAAACACATACCAGCTCCCCGTTTCTGCCAAAGGTTAGGGATTGCCCTCACAGTACTGGAGAACAGGCAGTATGTGGTTTTGTCGTTTGGTGTTGTGTGCCTTCCAGTTGTTTCTGATTTACTGTATATATACTCATGTATCAGTCCAGAAATTTTAGTTGAAAAAATTGACTCCAAAAACCTAGATCGACTTATCCGCAGGTCAATATAAGTCCTGTACTTTAACTCTTACAAATATGAGGAACCATCCCCTTTTGAAAGGCAAGAGCATTATCTGTCCTGGAAGCACTGACCCACAAAAAGTTATGTCCGCTGGAATTTTGTACGTTTTTTAGCACTGTTTTCCTTTGCTTCATCCTTTAGATCTTTTGTTATATGCCCCTAAGTTTTACCCCCAACTTATCCACGGGTCATATCAAAATTCATAATTTTGGCCCCAAAAGCTGCCCTCGACTTATACATGAGGTTGACTTATAGCCAAGCATATTTGGTATGACGACCTTTTTAGGTGAGCTTATAATGGGTTTTTCCTGCCAAGAAAAACCTGTGATAAGTTTGCCTTGTTGCCATATGTCAGAAACAACTTTATGATCACAGCATCTCCGCTGTCAGGTAAGTTTTTATTTTCATTTCCCAGCCAAATCATCTCCTCAGTTGCCAATGTTTCCCCCACTACTGCTCTTATGTGCCCAATGCAAACCCAGGAGAAATCACACAACTCTACCGTGCTGTTTTTGTGATCCACAAATTAAAACAAAATTCTCACTCATTCCTATTAACTGGCAATATGACTGAGGTGTTAAAATAGTGCCCAGAAGGAAAGGAACGTACAGTCATATCCATAGATTTTTTTTTAATCCATAGGTTCATGAATCCACGCCAGCTTGAAAATATCCCAAAAATACAGACCTTCCAAAAAGCAAAAGCAATTTTCCACTAACATATATATATATATGACACTGTTTCCAATCATTTTAAGAACACTTAACATCTTGTACTAGGTCCTAGGAGCTTTTTACCTACAGAGTCACATCCCTACTGTTTAATTCTGCAACTAACTTTTCTAGGACAATACTGTAGTTTATAGCATATAGAAACTTTGCTTCCTTCTTTGTGGCTGGAACATGCATATCTCCAGTGTATATAAATGCAAATAAAGTCACCCACTATGGCATTACTGGAACACTTACTTCTTTGGTTATCTTCTTGATACCGTTCTCCATTCTTTTTACTAGGCCACCGTACTTAATGGGACTTAAGCATCCACAGATTTTGGTATTCACAGGGGGGGTCCTACAACCAAACCCTAATGGATACAAAAGGCCCACTGTACAATCTCTCATCCTTATTCTAACAAAGATTGGAACCACTTTTACTAAAGTTTTCATAGTTCAGGTACTTGCCTGTTCGATGCCTTTGCTCTCCTCTGCTGCGCTGGATTCTCTCCGAACAGCGAGTGCAACTTTTCCTGGGCTGCTCTCAAGCTTCTGACCACAGAAATGCAAGGAGGAGCTGTCTCATCCATGTAAGGATAGCCTGCCAGCGCCAGGACTTGACTGAGGAATCCTGCTAACTGGGCAAGAGGGACTGCAAGACCCTGAACCTAGCTCCTTCCTCGCTGCCCAAATGCTTCCATCAAAGCTGGAATGGACCATCTGCCTCCAACAGGAAAACAGCAGACACTACAACATCTTTGCATCAATTTTCACTGCTGAAGCTTCCCACACTGGCTAGAAAAGTAGAATTTGAACAGGATAAAAAGCATTTTTGGCCAGTACTTAACACACAACGTTGTGTCCATCCCGCTGCCGCCTTGCATTGCATTCGTGACTTGATGCACTTTTCCATTGTTGGGCAAAACCCATCAATAGACTCTCAGTCCCGCTGCTATTTCATTACAGCATTTGTGCAATGGGTCCTTCCACTGCAATTCCACTTCTCAACAAATGATTTGGGTTGCCAAATGCTTCCCAAAGCTGGCTGCTCTGTGAAGGCGCACGTTGTCAAGGTACGCAAGTTTGCATTATGCCCTAGCGCAGGGGTAGGCAACCCTTTGGAGCCGGGGGCCGGGTTGCTGTCCCTCAGACAACTGGGGGGCCGAAGCCAAAAAATAAATAATTAAATAAATCTTTAAAAAATTAAATAAATAAATAAACCGGGACAAATGTAGGACAAAATTTTCAAATGGAGGGCACTTTTAAAAAAAATGGAGGAAATGCAAAAAAATTGGCTGATTTTTTTAAAAATGTTAAGATAAATGCATGTTTCTCAGGCTTCTATAGACAATTGCCCCACCATACCCCTCGTGCAAGACCCCAAAGGCCCCGGCGGCAATCGGCAGCAGGACCGGGCTGGGGCTGGTCCCAAGGCCTTGCCGGGCCGCATCCGGCCCGCGGGCCGCAGGTTGCCTACCCCTGCCCTAGCGAATATGGAGGGACAAGTGTATATACAGTACCTTTACTCAGCGGAGGCAAAAAGAGTCAAAAGCCAAACAAAGCAACATGGCTAGGTACAACCAGGCTTAGCAAAAGATGCAAAGCAAACTCAGTGTAGCTTCTGGCATACAAACCCCAGCGTAAAGAGCCCTACAACTCCCTCCAGCGTGTAGAGCACTACAACTCCCAGCATGCTCCCAAACTCCATGCGGACTCTGACAGCATTTTTAGCAGTCTGCTGATTTTCACTGTCACCTGGCCTTATTGGCTCATTGCCCTTGTAATCTCAATGCAGACTCACTAGCGTAGGTTCACCTGCCATTGACCATACCTTTCTCCAGTCACAATAGTATAATGCAACACTTGCATGCCCTGACAGCATGCACATTCACAAAGCAGCCAGCTTCGGGAAGCATTTGGCAACCCAAACCATTCATTTGCCCCCTTCCACCTGGCAGCATAAGTTGGAAAGGACATGAAGGCAAACAACAGCAACAACAACAACAACAACAACAACAGACTTGAGTGACAGTGCTGGGGATGATATGACTGTGGAGACTCGGATTCGAATGCCTGCTCAGCCCTGACCTTGGGTTAAGTCACACTCTCTCAGCCTCAGAGGATGGCCCTCTGAAGCAACTTGTCAGGAAAACCTCACGAGAAATCAGGCTTAAGGAGCATCCACACTGGAGAAATAACCCAGTTTGGCACCACTTTAAGTGCCCTGGCTCAAGACTATGGGATTCTGAGAGTTGGAGTTTGTTATGGGGCTCAGAGCAGAGTCATGTGTTGTTTGGTGGGAAAGCATTCACAAGTGCAAGCCTAACAAGTGTCATGATCAGTGGCTCTTGTTCCTATAGAGACTCAGCAGCCAGCCTTTGCCCAAAAGCAAAATGGCGCCCAGAGCATCATTCCCATCCTCTCGCGAGGCTTCCCTGGGGTTGCCATGGCAACGGAAGACGCACAGTGGATGCAGGTAGGCCTGGCTCTTCTGCTGCATCCAAGAGGTTTTGCTGCCAGAGGCAGAGCAGCAGCTGGGTCTCTTTGCTTAGGCACGTTGGTATTTATGCCTCTGTGTGTCTGCACTGTAGAAATGATCCACTTTGAGCCCCCTTTAAATGCCAGGGCTCCATCCTGTAGATTTTGGGATCTGCAGTTTGGTAGGAAGGCTTCCAAACCTTGCAAAAATGTAAAGATCCCAGGATTTCCAGAGCCTAGAGTCAGCCACTCAGGGCTCATCTGCACTGCAAAAGTAATCTAGTTTGACACCACTTTAAGTGCCGTAACTCCCATCCTGTGGAATTCTGGGATTTGTAGTTTCCTGGGAAGGCTGAAGGCCTTGCAGAAAATGTTCAGGTTACAGCTACAACTGACCAGTCGTGTGCAGCGGCCATACAGTGTTGCAGATGGGTCGAAAAGTGATATTGTCAAGCATTTTGTTAATGGTTTCTCCATGCTTCCTTTTCCCCGTTGTTACTGTTGCAGTTTTAATTATATGTAATATATGTACGTGAACTTAATGCAATGGGGACATTTTTTGTTTGTTTGTTTATTCTGCTGGTCCTAATAATAATAATACTAATAGTCAGCTTGAAGGCAGACAATAGCAACTGTTAACCATGATGCAATTTGCAAAACAGCAAATGGAAGAAGGATCCTAAGGGCTGATCCTGTCCCATTCTTGCACATCCACACTGGAGAAACAATCCAGTTTGAGATCACTTTAATTGCCACGGCTCAGTGCTAGTGGCTTATAGGAATTGGAGTTTTGTGGGACATTTAGCCTTCTCTTTCAGAGTGGTCCAGTGCCACAGCAAACTACAAATCCCAGGATTCCATAGCGTTGAGCCATGGCAGTTAGAGTGGGGTCAAGCTGGATCATTTCTGCAGTGCAGATGTGGCCTTGGTCTACTTCTATTATTATTATTATTATTAAGTTTATTTATAGAGCGCTGTAAACTTGCACAGTGCTGTATACATACAATCAGTTAAAAACAAAATAAGATAAAATAAAATAAACCTGCCTAAGGCGTACATTCTACTAAAATAATTTAACAAAATGCGTATTAATATATATTAATGTGAAATAATAAAATAGAGCGACAAATAAAAATAAACTTACGCTAACCGGTTCCCAGTCCTGAGCACCAGTTTATTCCATGCATCTCAGGAAGTGGAACCAAGTCAAGGAAAGCTTATGCTACAACGTCTTTCGTACAGTTTCCTTCCAAGGCGCTACCCCACAGGGTTGTTCTGTGGAATTATTATTATTATTATTATTATTATTATTATTATTAAAATAAGGGACAGTGCAACGTATGCCACCCTGTTTTCTTTGGAGGAAATGCAGAATATAAATCGATACAGTCGGCCCTCCTTATCCACTAATTTTTTTTATCCACGGATTCAAGGTTAGAAAATAGGTTTTAAAAAGTATAATTCCAACTAGCAAACCATGATTTTCTACTTTATATAATGGACATCGTTTTGCGGTGCTACAGTATTTAATGGGACTTGAGCACGGATTTTGGTATCCATGGGGGATCCTGGAACCAAACCCCAGCGGATACCAAGGACCCACTGTAAGTTGTCGTTGTCGTTTTCTCTTTTTATTAGAGGGATAGGTGTCTTGCTTCAGCAGCGGAATCCCAGCCTTCCCATGGCTCTCTCAAATTCTGTGCAACATGCTGACATCTCTGGAAATTCAGTCAAGCCAGTGAGCATCACAGTGCTGGAGGGACGTGACTTGGTAAATGTTGCTCCGAAAACAAAATCCTGATGCATCCTGAGAGTTTAGTATTTTAGCTCATAGAATACTATCACTGTGGATCTTCAGGGTATGGTAGAGCAATTTAAGTCTTGAAATATCCAAACTGTCAAAGCCAAGCCTGTTAGGATCTAGCTTTAAATCTGCAGAGTAGCAGAAACGTGCCCAAGGCCTGATTCCCACTACCTTTTAAACCGGACCACAATTCCATTTGAACCAGTTCCAATGACCCTGATTCCCACTTGAACCAAATCGCTTCAGCAGATCAGAGAGAGGGGCCATGCGCTAGACCCATTTAACCCACGTCTTTTTGACACTGTTTTTTTTCCTGAGTCTTTTTGGATCTGCGCAAGTGTGAACCAGATGCGGGTCGGAATCGGTTCAAATTCCCCTTCGGCCGGCTGGTATCGAATCATGTTAAATCAATTCATTCATGAATGGGAACCACAAGCAGGTTATTTTGATGACAGAAAATGTGATCAGGGCAAGTGTAGTGTAAACCATGATCAGATGTCGAATCGATCCATCAATTCGGATCACACACCAATTTATTTGTAAGTGGGAATGAGGCCAATGTTAGGACCACTGCTGCAGCTTTGCTGTAGGCATCTCTCCACTTCCCTCCTTTGTTTATCCCATTGTTGATGAATATCACACGCAATTGCACAAATAAAGTGATATCGGAAATGCGTTGTCGCTGAAATCCCGAAAGTAAAAAAGATGCGCATAAATGCTTCTTTGTGACCACTTTAATGGCAGGTTTTGTGCGACGTCGCATGAAATTGTTTCGCGTAATTACGTGATTTCTCACGAGATAAACTCCCGATCTCCTTCATGTCATAAACTCCTATGTGACAACATCTTCCTCTCCCACAGAAAGGCATCAAAGGAGATAGCCCAGTGACCTATGTGCGGGCTGAATACAATGGCGTCATTCTTGGGGACTCCCCCAAAACGGAGGCTTCACCGGAAGGGCATGTGAAGTATAATTTTACTATCACCTTTGACTGCAACCCTGACGGACCCCACTATCTGGATGACATTGCGCACAAACCCTTGCTCTGTGAGTAAGAATTGGTTTTTCTTGTTTCCAAAACAAAAGCAGAAGGGCATTTTGAAATCCTAATTTCAGGGCATCATAGAGGTTCAGCCCTAAGAGACCAAGAAAGGGACATAGGTGGTCTCCAGCCCTTCAGTAGTTGCCCATTTCTCTCCCAAACCCTTTGGATACATGCCAGATTTGAACAGAAATTAGAGTAATTCAGATGGTGTAAGCTAAGGCAATAGTATTTTGAGAATCCCAGGTATTTGATGGAGAGGATGGAGAGCGTAACCGCTTGTTTTTATTCAAAACAAAACCTGGGACACATTCGCACTTGTGAAATGGATGGTTTCTGCACACCAGAATTTAAACCCCTTAAACCTTAATATGTTCTGCTTGCTCTTCCCAGTGACTTTAATTGAAGTCTTGCCAAAGGAAAAGAAGCAAAAAGAGGAGAAGACGGTGAACCTGGGCCAAGCTGTGCTGGACCTTTTGCCTCTACTGCAAGGTGGGCAATCATTTCTCGATCCTCATTTAGCCCTTTCCCTGGAAGGTACATAGTGTGTCTGGGTGCAAAATGCACAGCTGCGCATTGAAAAACCCCTTTCAACTGTACCATCCTCTTGTCAATCTACTCATAAGTAAATCCTCAGCAATTAAACGGGATTTTCTCCCAGCTAACTATTTGTTGGACCACTACTGCAACTTTGCTGTGGGCATCTCTTCCCTTCCCTTCCTTGTTTATCCCACTGTTGATCATTATGACAAACCCAGCATAGTAGTTATTTTGTGGCCATGTTCTAGAAGAATTTGTTTCTGACATTTTGCCAGCATCTGTGGTTGGCGTCTTCAGAGAATGCTGGCATGGAAGAGAGTTGGGTGTGTGTGTGTATATATATACACTGTGTGATGCTGCACATATGATGCCCTGAAATTAGGATTTCAAAATACCCTTCTGCTTCTCTCTCTCTCTCTCTCTCTCTCTCTCTCTCTCTATATATATATATATATATATATATATCCAACTCTCTTCCAGCATTCTCTGAAGATGAGTTGGGTATGAGTGGATATATATATGTGTGTGTGTGTGTTTGTGTGTGTGTGAGTTGGGTATATATTCTCTAGAAGAGAGTTGGGTGTATATATACTTTGTGACTCTGCATAGATAGATAGATAGATCCCACTCTCTTCCATGCCAGCATTCTGTGAAGATGCCAGCCACAGATGCTGGCGAAACGTCAGGAATAAAGTCTTCTAGAACATGGCCACCTAGTCCGAAAAACCCACAAAAAAACTATGGATGCCGGCCATAAAAGCCTTCGACTTCCTGGCATAATACTTCCCAACTCATCCTCTTTGAACCAGAAAGAGATTTTTCTTTGTGACATCTTTTTTCTTTCCCCGCAGGACTGTGTTTATTCAATGCAACGCTTCCGGTGTACCCACTGCCTGGTTCTCCCCTGGAGACCCTTCGACCAGATGCCAAGGTTACCTCTTTTTTGAGTTTTGTTTTGTTTTTAATGTTCGGAGGCATGCTTTCAAATTAATGCTGAAGCTGTACGTGGCAATATAGTTTGGACGTCTCTATTTCGAAAGGATTGGCGGTTGACATTCTAGTTCTTTTTTATTTTAACACAATTTTATTGACATAAGATAATTACAAAACATATAAACAAAACATAAAAATATGCATAGACATAAACATTAAAAAATGGGGGGAGAATATATATACATATGCATATATCAGTATGCATATACATATTTAAATAATTTCTTAAATCTAAAAATGAATGATGTTAGAGACGTTTTATGTTTCATAATCGTTTCAGTATGTGATTGTCATTTCTTGCGTCAGATCCTTTTGATTTTAGACATTGCATAGACCACCTTTTTGGACAGTACTTGAAGAATATTTCCCAATCCTTTTCTCATTCTCAGTCAAAGTTAATCTATCAAAGACATTCTAGTTCTAAGCAAATTATTTATTTGTGTTATTCTTTTAATGTTCTCAGTACAGCCCTCTGCGATGCCTGTGTGGTTGCTGTGATAATTTAAAATGGTACAGAAATGATGTTGAGACTGTGATCCCTCTTTTCTAGTGCGCCATCGATGTGTCGGTGTCTGTCCCGGAAAGTCTGCTGTCTCCAACACAGTTGTCTGAAGGCAATCTTCTCAGGGTTACTGTTGAAGCTGCTTATGCCGTTCCCGAAATATTTGTTCCTGCAGGGCCTCCACAGAACTATATGGTTGGCTTTCAGGTGCCAGCTATTGGTGAGGTGAGTCTGTTGTTGTGGCACTACATTCCTGTATTCCTCATTACCTCCAGCTATGACTTCATAGAATCATAGAATTATAAGCTATGGAGTTTATCACAAGGGAATAATCCCATGCAGAAACTGAATTTAAACTGCAAAAAACTCCATTTCAGATGATGTTGGGGGTTAATCCGAACAGAAAGGTGGGCAAAACCCGCAAAAGCGGGTTGATTTTCACACAATGTGAGGGCTAATGAGTAATAACGCAATATTAACACAAACAGAAAGTAGATAAAACTGGCTCCTTTTTACTTTGGGAAAATCCTGAAAGTAAAAAGGAGCAGGCTTTGTTGAGTTTCCATTCGGGTTAATGTTGTGCTATTGTGAAGTCAAAGGCATTCATGGCGGGCATCCATAGTTTTTTGTGGGGTTTTCGGGCTATGTGGCCATGTTCTAGAAGAGTTTGCGCCCTTTCCTGGAAGTAAAGGACCTAGAAACTGTTGTGCATTCACTGGTAACCTCACGACTTTATTTCTGTAACATGCTCTACATGGGGCTGCCATTGTGCCTAGTCTGGAAACTTCAACTAGTGCAAACTATGGTAGCCAGGCTGGTTGCCGGAAAAACTAGGAGTGACCAAATAACACCCATCTTAAAATCTCTTCACTAACTGCCTATTAGTTTCCGGGCACAGTACAAGGTGTTGGTTATAAACTTTAAAGCCCTACATGGCTTTTTTGTAAATGTGGATTTGAATATGTTGTGTGAGCCGCTTTGATTGCCTTGCAACAGAAAAGCGGGATATAAATAAAAGTTTTATTATTTATTATTATTATTTGTTTCTGACGTTATGCCAGCATCTGTGGCTGGCATCTTCAGAGAATGCTGGCATGGAAGAGAGTTGGTTATATATGTGCCCCTCTGTGTGTGTGTGTGTGTGTGTGTGTGTGTGTGTATCCCACTCTCTTTCATACCAGCATTGTCTGAAAATGCCAGCCACAGATGCTGGTGAAACATCATGAATAAACTCTTCTATAAAATGGCCACATAGCCCGAAAAACCCACAAAAAACTATGTTGTGTTATTGCTTATTAACCCTGACATGTCTGAAAATCAACCTGAAATTCAGTTTCTGTACAGGATCCTTTTTGTGTGACAAACTCCATTGAGTTGGAAGAGACCCTAAGGGCCATCCAGTCCAACCCCATTCTGCCATGCAGGAACTCACAATCAATGTATCCCCAACTGATGGCCATCCAACCTCTGCTTAAAGATCTCCCAAGAAGGAGACTCCACCACAATCTGACATATTGTGCATATTCCACTGTCAAACAACCCTTACTGTCAGGAAGTTCCTTCTAATATTGAAGTGGAATCTCTTTTCCTGCAGCTTGCATCCATTGCTCCATTGGGTCCTGTTCTCTGGAGCAGCAGAAAACAAGCTTGCTCCCTTCTCAATATGACATCCCTTCAAATATTTAAACAGGGCTATCATATTACATCTTAACCTTCTCTTCTCCAGGCTAAACATACCCTGCCCCTTAAGTCGCTCCTCATAGGGCACAGTTTCCAGACCCTTTGCCATTTTGGTGGCCCTTCTCTGGACACCTTCCAGCTTCTCAACATCCTTTTTGGATTGCAGTGTCCAGAACTGGACACAGGATTCCACAGTATGGTGGTTGTTTTTATTCTCATGTTCTTGCTAGCCTTGCTCTTGTGAAAGTTGAAGGATGCCATGCTGGAATGATTGTATTGTAACCAGCCGGCGGAACATGGAGAAGTGCACTCCATGCATTCAGTGTAACTATTTTTTTTTAAGTGTATGTGTGCCGCCTTCTTCCTAGCTTGCTCTATGCTAACTATTAGTTTGCTTATTCCGTGAATTAAAGGGACTTTTTTTTCAATCCATTCAGAAAGAATGCCCTTTCGTGTTCAGGAACGGGCTTTTGAAACTTGGAGGTGAGAAAGAACCAGTCCCCCGACCAAAGAAATGGCCGGTCGCCAACATCTTAACATCTGGAGGGCTGAACATCCCAGATTCTTTTATCGTCGGTGGTCCGTATGAGGAAGAGGATGGAGAGCTGACCTCAGCGGAGGTAACTTTGCAAGAGTGGAGGGAGAGAGCATCACCAAAATAGTTGCTGGCAGACTCCCCTCCACATTTCTGAATCCTATTTTATGGTGCTGAATATAAATGTTGAAAATGATCATTATACCTATCGTATATATGAGTTGACCTCATATACAAGTCGAGGCCCGAGGTTTTAAATCCTGTTTTAAATCCCATTTCTGCATGGGATGCCTCCCTTGTGATAAACTCCATAGCTAATTTATCTAATGGGGAATCTGGGGTTTTCTCAGTGCTGGAGGCTTCTAGAATCACTTCTTTCTTTCTTTCTTTCTTTCTTAGGACAGGGAAGTCAGGATTCAGGGAGAAATTGTCAAAAAACGGATCGTGTGGGATTTGGAAAGGCGCTGTTACTTAGACCCTGCAGCTGTACTCTGGTGAGTCTGGGGTTTGTATATAAGTTAAAACAATGAGCATCTGGGGAAGTATCCTCTTTTGGGGTCATTTGATTTTTGGTATTATTATTATTATTATTATTATTTCATTTGATTTGTTGGTATGCCTTGGAACAATCCTAAGTGTCTTTCTTTTCTATTGTAGCTTTCGAAAGCGGATTGCAGATTCTCGGTACTGGCCTGTGGAGATCACCCGAGTTCCTATGGTCGGTTCCACTAAAGGAAAAGGTGGAAAAGGAGAGAAGGTAAAACATGTATTTCGCTTCTGGGAGAAAATGATTAAGTTAGATAAGCCAAATGTTAGGCCAAACAGTATACCATAGAAGGCCTTTCTTGCTAATATCCTAGTTTGAAAATGAAAATGGAAGGCTGCCAAACAAAGATGCCATCACGCTTTTATTAAAGTGCAAAGTTAGAAAGCGCAAAGGTGTGGAGTGGCTTCCATTAAATTTCATTCCCCCCTGTTTATTCTGTTTTTTACTTTCTCTGCTAACTCCTCTTGAGCTTTCGGAACCGGAGATGAGGAATTTATTGATGTAATTTCCCACCCATTTCCCAACACAGGACTCAGGTTTTGATTTACAACAAATTAAAACAAGTACAATAATATCGGTCTTAATAAAACGATCAATTTCCAGGGAGGCGGAGGAGGTGGCGCTGGAGGAGCCGAGGAAGAGGCCATTTCTTTTCATGGTGTAGCTTTTGTCAACTTAGTGCCTTTACTGTACCCTGGAGTGAAGCGGATTCGGGGAGCCTTCCGAGTTTTAGCCTACCATGACAGTGAGGTATTTGAAAAGGTAAGAACCTGTCCTATGCAACCTTGCTTTTCCTTTTTGTTTGTCATAGCATCATAGAGTTGGAAGATACCCCAAGGGTCATCTAGTCCAACCCCATTCTGCCATAACAATCAAAGCATCTCCGACAGATCTAGCCTCTGTTTGAAGACCCCCAAAGAAGGAGACTCCACCACTCTCCAGGGTAGCATTTTCCACTGTCAGACATCTCTTACTGTAAGGAAGATCTTCCTAATGTTTAGGTGGAATCTCTTTTCCTACAGTTTGAGTCCACTGCTCCATGTCATAGTCTCTGGAGCAGTAGGAGACAAGTTGGCCATATAACACCTTTCCATATCTTTAAATATGGCTATCATGTCACCTCTTGGTCGTCTCTTCCCCTTTTGAATGTTTTCACTCAGACAATGTCAGCTTTCTAGATGTTGGCAAGGGAAGAGGTAGATATGCCTCACCTGAAAAGATATTATCACCAGTTCTGGGCACCACAATTCAAAAAGGATGATGAGAAACTGGAGCACGACCAAAGGAGGGTGACTAAAATGGTGAAGGGTCTGGAAACCATTGCTTATGAGGAATGACTTAGGGAGCTGGGGATGTTTAGCCTGGAGAAGAGATGGTTAAGAGGTGATATGATAGCCCGGTTTAAGTATTTGAAGGAATGTCATATTGAGGAGAGAACAAGCTTATTTTCTGCTGCTGCAGAGACTAGGACCCAATGGAGCAATGGATGCAAGCTAGTCGCACAGTCGCACAAAACTCTTCATTAAAGTGGTCACAAAGAAGCATTAAGGTGCATCTTTTTACTTTTGGGATGTCAGTGACAAAGTATTTCTGATCCCTTCATTTGCACAATTGCGTGTGATAAACACTCACACAATTACTTGCCATTTTTGCTTTATTTATGAGATGCTTTAAATGCTCTTTAATCTCTCTTTGATGCTGAAATGAGCCCCAGTGTGATAAACACTGAAGTCAACACACAACTTCAGGGTACAGTCTTAACAGTTTTCCCCTGCCTCTTTTGCTTCAGACCAAGGTTCTCTTCAGTCTTTTCCGTGATGTTGGCATCCAGGGGACCCTCAATAAATTTGGACCCATGGGCATGTATGTCCCACATACGAAAGCTTTACTTGGGAAGAACACCAAGGATGACAAGCCTGGTAAAGAAGCCATCATAAGAAAGGTGAGTACAGAGAGAAATTCCATGGACAAGAGATGATGTCCTGATAAATCAGAAGGAGAAATTTAGTCGGCAAGAGAAGCAAGAGAGGATAAGAGCTCATGCTCTGGTCAACCTTCCCATTTCCCATGCTTAAGAGATGCCATTGACTCCTGGATAAAGAGTAGAAAAGGGAGGAGAAGGAGTCTGTGATTGTTCCTGGAGTCAAATCGCAGCCTCACCAGACACTAGAGTTTATCACACAAAGGAGATCAGGAGTTTATCCCATGAATATCTTGGAAAAATCATATAATTATGCGAAAAGATTTCACACAATGTTGCACAAAACCCGCCTTTAAAGTGGTCACAAAGAAGCATTAATGTGTGTCTTTCTACTTTCGGGATTTCAGTGACAATACATTTCCAATATCACTTTATTTGTGCAATTGCATGTGATAAGCATTCGCACATTTTCACTTTATTTGCGGAATGCTTTAAATGTGCTTTAACCTCTTTTTAATGCCGAAATTAGCCCCAGTGTGATAAACTCCACCGAGGAATTGCTGTGTTTTGTCAACCTTTGGAGGCTCCCAACCAAGACTTGGCTCCTCAACAAAATGTTTGATGTGGGATCCCTTGGCAAGATTTCCTCTGGCAATCCCCACCTCGGTCAGTGGGCTCAGGTGGGCTTCTCTTGGAACATCTGCAGCATTAGAGCCAGATCAGGTAGCTAATTCTCCATGCACAAGACTACATTGCATGAAGAATCAGGGAGAGCACCAGCCAAAAGCTGGGAGAGAAATCCATCCATCTGGCTGGAGGTCTTATGGTCAGGGTGATGGTGGAGAAATAAAGTGGGATGTCAGGACAGGGTGCTGGTTGTTTTTTCATGCCAACCTTATTTGCTTCTTCTAAAACCTGAAGCTGCAGAGATTCCTCCAAGGTGACATGGCAGTAGTAATTCTAGCCAAAGCAGAAGCATGGGTTTTAATTTGACAGATGTTGCCCAAGGGTGCTGGGTCTTGGATTGGTGAGAACTCTATCCTCTCTTTCTTTTATAAGGTGTCAACTATTGTGAGAAAGGACGCATCAGATACCACAATAGACGCAGCCGTGTCCATTTTTCAGAATCTGGAAGGGCAGGTAGGTATGTTCCTTAAATGGATGGCAGGGGAGTTACTCATTCAGACCTTACTCTTGAGTCTGGAACCTTGTTTTCAGTGCTGGCACCCAGATTTGGATCACAGCAATGTATCTTTGAATAAATAACAGGGTGACTCTGAACATCTGTGGAACGCATCTCCCACAGTGAGATTCCACAGATGTGGAATAGCTGGCTTCTACACGAGTAGACTCACAGCTAACTACACTCATCCCTCTATTTGTTCAGACTTCAAATCCACGTCCCTCGCTTATTTGTGAGGGGCAAATGGTGGGACTTAAAATGGGGCATGCGCCCATGGATGCCTGCAGGGGCGTGCCGCCATTCAAACCAATAGGGTTTCCGTTTTCGCTGGCAGTCCGGAATGGATCCCCTGCCAAAATGGAGGGGTGACTGTAATTAAGTGTGAGCATGTGCAAAGGGATCTTGTAGCACATTTGAGACGGAAAGAAAAAAGCTGGTAGCAGGAGCTTTGGTAGATGTGCTGCAAGATCCCTTTGCCCATTGCTTCCCCAGATTAACATGGCTATGTTTTTGAATGCTTGGGCACATGAAAGGAAGGAGAGAGGAAGAAGGGAGGAACACATGAATGCAAACTTCATGCATACCACACTACGCTATGGATTCACATTGCATATAGATAACTATATGATGTTTGGTTTTAGGCAAATCAGAGTGGGATATTCTGGTATATTTAAATTGGTGGCTGGGATGGTGTATTATTTTTCTTTGGTTAACGCCATTTTGGTTTGTGTGCCATCTGGGAGCTCCTTGCAGGCTCGAAAAGCCTGGATTTGCTGGAATATCTTGGTATTTCATGCCATGCCATTTGAATACAGCTAGCTCCCCTTAACAGTAGCCATGGTTACTGGGATTGATGCATCTGACTGTAAAAGATCAAATACTTTTTAAATATAAGAGATAGATTCAGAAATGATTTAAATTTAATGAATGTCAGTGCAGGTTGAGTCTTACTTACCCAGAATTACAAATTCAAAATACTCCAGAATCCGAAATTGTCCACATGGGTAACAGAGATAAACACTTTTGCTTTCTGATGGTTCAATATACACAAATGTTGTTTCATGCGCAAAATTCTTGAGAATATTATTTATGAAACTACCTTCAGGCTATGTGCATAATGCGCATAGGAAACATATAAATGAATTTCATGTTTAGATTTGGGTCCCATCTCCAAAGATATCTCATTATGTACATGCAAATATTTCAAAATCCAAAACGTTTCTGAGCCCAAGCATTTCTGATAAGGGAGGTTCAAACTGTATTCTAAAATGTGAGCCATGATGCTGAGCATGTGTCAACTTGTTTTTTTGTTTTTTTCAGCACTACGCAGAAAGTGGAACATTTCTGGTGATAGAGTTTGCATTGGACAGACCCTTGGTGCCCAAGCGTTTGCCGGAGGAACTTGCCAGCCGGTGAGCAATGATTTGGGATGTATGCGTAGGAGGGGTAGGTTGGTCAAGGAAAACGCTTCATAAAGTTCTAATTCAACCCAAGGTGCTCTGTGGATGCTCCTTCAGGTTACTTCCATTGTTCATTCCATGCGCTGAGGTAGGTCACTCACTGCAGAGTCTTAATTTTTGGTTGTGTCTAAGTATTTGAAGGGATGTCACATTGAGGAGGGAGCAAGCTTGTTTTCTGTTGCTCCAGAGACTAAAACACGAAACAATGGGTGCAAGCTAAAGGAAAAGAGATTCCACCTCGACATTAGGAAGAGTAACTTAGGGAGCTGGGTATGTTTAGCCTGGAGAAGAGACGGTTAAGAGGTGATATGATAGCCCTGCTTAAGTATTTGAAGGGGTGTCACATTGAGGAGGGAGCAAGCTTGTTTTCTGCTGCTCCAGAGAATAGGACATGGAACAATGGATGCAAGCTGCAGGGAAAGAGATTCCACCTAAACATTAAGACCTAAGTAAGAGCTGTTTGACAGTGGTGGAGTCCCTTTCCTTGGAGGTCTTTAAGTAGAGGCTGGATGGCCATCTATTAGGGATGCTTTGATTGAGAGTTCCTGCATGGCAGAATGGGGTTGCACTGGATGGCCCTTCTTGGGGTCTCTCTCAACTCTAGGATTCTATGATTCTATTCTGTTCATGAGCTCAGCATGGCAGACATCTAAGGGGAGTTCATTCTAACAATCACAGTGTAGTGTCGCACCGCCTCGGATAGCTCCAACAGAGCTTTCTTCCAACAAAATCTTCCTCCCCATAAGAAGTTTGGAGACTCATGAGAGCTTCTGCTCATGCCAACACACCACTTTTTTGTTGTTGTGTGCCTTCACAACAGCTTATGACAACCCTACGGCAATCCTATCACGGGGTTCTCTTGGCAAAATTTGTTCGGAGGAGGTTTGCCATTGCCTCCCTCTGAGGCTGAGAGCCTGTGACTTGCCCAAGGTCACCCAGTGGGTTTCATGGCTGAGCTAGGAATCAAATCCTGGTCATACATACATATCCATATTTTAAGTTAGTTTCTCTCAAAAAACACAACAGCAGGGTTTTTTAAAATGTAATTCAAGGACGTCATATTAATTCAAGGGTGGTCAGCTTCGGGGAAGTTGAGAACATATAGGAATCATGTCCTTCACCCTGTGAGAAAAAGAAGATGTTTTCTAATAAGCTGACTATCCTTGAATTACGGTAATATGATGTCTTTGAATGATGTAAAAAACCTGCTGTCGTGTTTTTAAGAGACATTAAGGTAAAATATGGATATGTATGTAATGTATAGTAAATGTAATAACAGCATGGAACAACTTCTTCTTCTCGCAGGGTGAAGGAGATGATTCCTCCACGTCCTCAGCTCCCCCGAAAGAGCGCAGGAGCCAAGAAGGTATGGTGAAGAGCAGGTCTATTATTTGGGTTTTCTGAACTCCGGCTCACAAAAATTAAAATTCTGAGTCACTTTCATGCCAGGAAAAACTCAGTTCTGCAAAATAAATTGACGGCACATACATCGGTCCCTTGTAACTTGCGGATTTGATCCACAACCTCAAATACTGTATTGGAGGGCCAACCAGCACTATTTCCAAGGGTGGTTGCACCCAGCTCATGCGCCTGGGCCATGCGCATGGGGGTGTGTCCCATTCAAGCCTATGAGGCTTGAATATGCGCGAGCCTCCATTTTCGCATGGGGTCTGGAATGGATCCCCACGAAAATGGAGGGCCAACTGTACATACAGAGACCTCACTTGAAACAGATGATTGAGTTCATCCCAAAATATTTCCTTATTTCTCTCTCTCTTTTTAGGCAGTAGAAGACTACCATGCTCAGGTTACTAGCATTGCTGCATCCATTCTGGATGAGTACCATGAGCTGTTTGGAAGGCAGTTGGCAGAAGGGTTTGTCATTGACAGTCACACCTTGGAGGACCAGAAATGCCAGCTCAATTATGAGCTCAACAGCTCTGGAAAATACTTCGCTTTTAAGGAGCAACTCAAGGTTTGAGCTCTCTTTTATTTGATTCACCCATACTTGCTGTCTGTAAGAAA
>NC_056529.1:31825187-31840812 GCF_019175285.1 Sceloporus undulatus
ATGTTATTGTTTCCGAGCGCTTGCTCAACCCTGACATTTTTCCTGTGTATTTGCCTCTTACTCAACATTTAAATGCCTCCTTCCTTTCTATCTGGGTTAGTCTCACGAAGTGATGGAAATCAACCAGCCCCTGGTTACCCTTCCTCCTTCCAACTCTTTCTCACTTTGTATTTCCTCCAGCACGCAGTTGTGAAAATTGTCCGAGAGAAGTACTTGAAAACAAAAGCGTTTGACAACCTGGACCAGCTCCAAGCTTTCCTGAGTGAATTGTATGTGTACTTGATCGATCAGATGCATGTTGCTTTGAATCAGGTAGGCAAGGTTGGAAAAAGCAAACTATTCTCTCCAAAGTTCTTTGGCTTGGCCTTGCCAGTTTTCCATTGGAGTTTATCACACGTGCAAAATCCTGCTCAAAAACGAGATTCAAACTAGATTTAAATTAGAAAAACCCCACAAATGCGGAAACTTTATCAGACGACGTCACTGTTAAAGTGAAATAACGCAAAGTTAAAGCGAAGACAAAAGGGAGAAAATGTATTGAGAGCAAAGCCTGCTTTTTCAGGTCGTGTCAAATCCTTGGCTTTGGGATGCAATGGCCCTGAAAGAACACACAAAGGGAGCCCTGTTCTGCCATATGGCATTTGAAATGCATGAAAATGGGTTCTGGGTCCCTATTGGTACATGTGCTTAACGGTCCTCCTGATGAAAGAAATAGTCATCTGAACCCTCCTTTACCTGCTGAAAATCCCTTTTGAGGGCTAAACGTCAGCAAACCTCTGCCTTGGTTGATCCGACTGTGTATATAATGCGTTTCTGATTCCTTCCCTTTTGGCCAGGTGCTATCGCAACAGAGCCCAAGCCCTCCTGCTCCCGCCTTTACCACCTCTGAACAGCTCCGGCTCTTTGCTCGCGAAGCCCAAACCAACGAAGACTATGCCTTGGCATCGACTTACTATCAGGAGGTGAAAGAACTTTCTACTTCTCCCCAAACAGGGCAGCTGCAGGGACACAAAAAAGGACCTCTGTTTTTAAGGCAGGGTTGGAAATGTTGAGAAAGGAAGTTTCAATTTTTGGCATTCTGGCGTCTCTGTTGTCATCCCAGACCCTTTAAAAATCCAACCTTGTGGTACTGGCATTTGTGTTCGCAGAGATTGGCCCGTGACCGCCAAGATATTGGAAGCTGGTTGGATTATGGCGCTTTTTGTCTGTTGACCGAAGACACTCTCAAAGCGCAAGAATGCTTCCGTGAAGCCCTTGCGCTGAATCCCAATCACCTGCACAGGTACGCCGCCTTGAGTCCCTACATTGGGAGAAAGGTATAAGAAAATATAAGAAAAGATGATGATGATGATGAGGATGATGATGATGAGGATGATGAGGATGATGAGGATGATGAGGATGATGATGATGATGGATCTGTGACTATGTTCAGAAATGCATCACAAAGCCAGAGGGTTTGTATAGCAGAGGAGTGGAGAAATGCTTCCCTCTTTAATATTTAAGTAGCATATACTCTGAGCATAATGCCACAGATGACAATATATAATCTTGAAAGTTACTTTTAAAGTTACCATAGGATCGAGTGACAGCACTTAAAGTAATGTCAAACTATATTATTTCTACAGTGTAGATATACCCATAATTAAGACACATTGATTTCAGTATGGACAAAGCTCAGCTAACATAATCTGGATCCAACTTAATGTTTTCGTTTTGCTGCATTAAAGAAGAGGTTTGTGGCTTGTCAAAGTCTAAGGCCTGAACCCTATTATTAGTCCCAACTAGAGTATTGCCTTTGAATTGGATTTACCTATATGTTGACTCACCATTCAGCAATTGATTCAATAGGTCTGCTCCAGCTGGGAGAAACCAACAGGTTCCAGTGCAACAGTGCAACCCTAGGCATGTTTCCAGAGAAATATGTCCCATTGAATTTATTGGGGGTTACTGCTAGATGTATAGGAACACTGATGTGATGGTAAACTCCGTGGAAGGCCTTGTGGGTTTTTTGTTCTGAATCAGAACACATAGCTGCTGCATAAGGAATTGTCATGACACCTGTCTTTGTAGGTGACAGCAAAGGGCTGTTTTTGCAAAGGGCTCCCACTTCTTTGGTCTTTGTCTACTCAGCTTGCTGCTCTGCGGCATCTTGGCTGTGATGCTTGAGAACTACGAAGAGGCTGAAGTCTTCTTTGAGAATGCCACCTGCATACATCCCTCCAGCATTGTGGCCTGGACTATCTTAGGTACAACTAGATTTGTGTGTGTGTGTGCATGGATTGTTGATGCATTTATCACAATGTTATATCCACCAGTACTGTGTATAACTTGCTAGTTGATCGCATGGGACGAATCCTGTGCAGGAATTAAATTTAAACTGAAAACTTAAAGGATTCTGTCTACATGTTGGTAGACATTTTAAGGCTCAAATAAGTTTGTCCCCAGGAATGCTTGGCTGTCCATCTGATTCATTCACAGCCAGATTGCTTGCCTATTCCTCATCTCAGGCTCATTGCTTTAGCCAATGGTGCTCAAACTTTGTACCCTTGGCACCCCCTTTTACATCTACATGTGAATGTCACCCCACACTCGACACAGAACATGAATAAAAATATTTAAGTGTGTGTATTGTCATTTGCACATTCATGCATATTCAAATTTTAACATTTTTTCAGGAAATAACACCATTCAAATTGCAGTGGGACAGTTTTATTTCAGTAAATTCAACACGTGTCAATTTCACTTTATGTATCTTCAGTCTTTGGTTTTATTTTTCATTTTTGGAGGGGTTGGCAGGGATTGTGGAGAGGGGTGGATGGTAAACTCTTACATTTGTTGTGTTTGGAGCATCCCCAGGTGCTTTCTCTCCTATTAAATACTGGGAATGCTTCCAGGGATTGGGTTAAGTCCGGTGTGAAAAGATGCTGAGACTACATACGGCCCATGCTTTAAAGCAAGTGGACAGTTGGAGTTGAGTTTCTTCCATCCGCCAATAATTGTCCTCATGTAATTTTCTGGCTTTTCCCAAAGGGTTGTTCTACGACATGCAGGAGAACCCCATTCAGGTGGAGATGGCGTTTCGGGAGGCTTCCAAAGTTCAGAAAGCTCGCCTGGCCAAGGAGAAGCCGCCCCCTGAGAGTTCAGATGGCGGAGGACGGAAGAATGTGTCTGCCCCGAGTTCAAGAGCCCAGTCTATCATAATGGCTGGGGAAGAACTGAGTATGTTGAGGCGCAGTCTGCCAAAAGTTGGCAGAGAATGGGCTGTAAAATAAGGTGGTTTGGGCCCAAAGAAAGTTGAAGCGCCTATTCTTTCGCAGCAAAAACAAGTTCACAGTGTGCAGAATGCATAATGCTAACAGGCCTTTTGACACTATGAATGCTCTCTTCTATCCTCGCTCTGTGAGGCCAGTTGTCAGACTGACACTGCGCAATGATGGCACTTCTATCTTTTCGGTACCATTTGAGATTGCAAGTAGGAGCTCGTTCGCTTCTCCTGCAAAGAGAGATGGACCACACTAACTGGTTAGGGAGAAAGCCACACTCCTTCTCCCTAACATGTTAGATTTCTATGTTCAAGGAGTATGTCGCATTGCGTCATGTGGGCCCTCCTTTGCATTTTGAGGTACTCCATGCCTGGCACATGTTGACTACACATCCAGCTGTTATCTGATTGTCCATACCATTAGTTAACCCAAGAAAATCACCAGAGCCCCAGACAATTGGTATTTTTAAAATCAAACAAAACATGGGATCGTGGGGAGCCAATTTGTTTCTGCTGATCGTAAGACCTCTGTCCTATTGAATAGAGATGAAGCTGCCAAGGGCTGGATAAGTTGCTTATTTATTGTTCTCATTTTTTTGCTGATTTCCCTTTAGTTTCTGAGGACACTGCAGACACCTCCATGAAAATCCAACCTGATTCTTTGGAGCCCACCACCTTAAACCTTTCTCACCCAGAAGAGGAACAACTGGTGGTGCGGAGGACATCCAAAAGGCTATCAACGGTTACTAGTAAACTCAAGATGAGCACTCAAAAAGGTTAGAGGCCACACCTTCGGGGCAGGAGGAGACCAAGGAGTTTATCAGACAAGGGAAATTGGAAGTATAGTCCAATGGCAATCTGAACGCAATCATGGGGTTTAACGTTATTGCTTAATAGACTGCCACATGCAATTTTGGGCAATGGGAAGTCAGTCTGAATGCAATCATAGGGTTTAACATTAATGCATGCAATTTTGGACAATGGCTAGCTATTTTCGGGCAATGGGAAGTCAGTTCGAACGCAATTCAAATTCACGTAAATTCGCTGAACTAGCGAATTCAGGTGAATGCGTTGTGGCTCCACTTTCTTTTCATTCGAATTTAAGAGAAATTCCTCCCGTGTGATAAACTCCCAACACATTAAGAAGCACACAAACATCTTTACTCTAGCGTCCCCCACCCTTAACCCAAAGACAACAACCCTTTCATAAATCTAGACTCATTCATTTCATAAATCTAGACCTGACTTCCTTTCTCCCTAAACCGATGTCGACTTTAACAATCTCTTTCTTTTAACTTAATCTTGTTATCCGTTGATCAACGACTACATTAAAACTAGCTAGTTGCCCCTGCTGCATATCCCAAATCGCTACTTCTCACGATTACATTTCTTATCTACACACTTATAAAAGATATCTGTATTGATGTAATCTATTAATCTGAAGTAATATAATAGTATTTCAATCGTTCAACAACAAAAACTGCCCCATTGCTCCTTCATATATTCAAGGACAGGGGACTGATCTGTATCGAAATTTTCTATTGAACTGTTTTTCAAAATTTGTGTCATTGTTGTTTTGGTTCTCTTTCCTTAACCAAAAAAAAAGGTCATCATAGAGTTCATCCTGAAACGCTTAGATATTTTCCTTTCATTTCAGAGGCAGCCAAACCTGTTGGGGTTACATTTGAAGCAGAACATCCCCCAGTGCTTCCCCCACAACCTACCATCACCATCTTTATGGAGACGATAAATTTCTTGATAGAAGTCAATGCCCTTCAGGTAAGTGTAGAAAAACCAGAGGGCAAAGGTGGCTGCAAGACAGCCATGATCTTATTTAATGGGAATTTCCAGACTTGTCAGCCTGAATTCATTGACATCTAAAGGGTTAGCGATCGTAAGAGGGACCAGTTTTAAATGATGGGGCTGCAAATTAATTTGCTGGGGTTTTGATATCTTGATTATGGGGATGCTCCCAACTAAGGAGGAACGGAAAAGGATGCACCCTTTTCTCTCTGAAGAATCGCTAAACCTGGTTCATAAAGTTTTAGTAATCTTAGGAGTTTACCGTATCACACTGGGGTTAATTTCGGCATTAAAGAGAGATTAAAGCATATTTAAAGCATCCCGCAAATAAAGCGAAAGTGGCAAGTAATTGCACGAGTGATTATCACATGCAATTGCGCAAATGAAGTGGTATCGGAAATGCATGGTCACTGAAATCCCGAAAGTAGAAAGATGCGCGTGAATGTTTCTTTGTAACCACTTTAATGGTGGGTTTTGTGTGACGTCGTGTGAAATCGTTTCACGTAATTTGGCTTTCCCCAATCAGTTTGTTCACAGGGCACTGGCTCACGAACTGCTCTGCCCACAAGGCGGTCCCAGCTGTGATTACTATCTGGTGCTGGCCCAGACGTACTTGCTCAAGAAGGAGTACAGCAAGTCAGAGGAATGCCTTGAAATGGCTGTCCAGATTGATTACTTGGCAAGTATCTCCTTTTAGCACCAGCTGTGCTCTGCCATGCCCTCCAGTACAAAGAAGGCACCACTAAAGATGCTGCGAGGAAAGTGCAGCCTTCTTATTCACACCAAGAAATAACCCGGTTTGGAAACCAGGTTATTTCCATGTCATTCAGACTTGCACCGATTGTACTCAGTGCAGTTTGTGGGGGGGCCCACCAGAAAGCTCATTTAAACCAGTGCATTTGGCACCGGATCCCTTAGCAATTCTTTTTCTTAAGAACCACAACGATCCGCATCTCTGATAGTGTGAATGTGCTATCGGATTGATTTGGATCGTGCAGCCACCGTTCAGGAAATCGAGGTGCCTCCATTTTGATCCAGAACAGTGTCCAATGAGAACTTAAATGTCACAGAGCGATTTACTGCCTTAAAACGTAGTGGGAATGGTGAATCGATTTTGAATCGATTCACAGATGTGGATCTCTCAGTGCAAAAAATGTAAATGTGATTGATACCCCAGATCCTTTAAGCCCTGAAAGGTGCACACTCCACTCTAAATATCAATGCTCCAAATTGACAGCATATGGAATCAAGTGGTTGTTGTGTCATTTCTATTGTGTGGTGACCTAAAGCAAGCATAGCATGGAGTTTTCGTGGCAAGATTTGTTCAGATGGAGTTTGCCTTCTCTTCCCTCTAAAGCTGAGCAACTGTGACCAGCCCTAGGTCACCCAGTGGGTTTCCATGGCCGAGTCAGGATTTGAACCCTGGTCTCCAGAGTCATAGTCCAACGCTTAAACCACAACACCACACTGGCTCTCAAGACCACATCACTTCAATGATATCTCAGATGCTACCATGCCCATTTCTTAGCCATTTGACATTATTATTTACATTTTCACAATTTCACAGTGCAGAGCGAGGCTTTGTCTTTTGAAACATTAACCCCATTCCCTTGACGTTGCCATCATTTGTTTCTGCAGAGTCCAGACGTTTGGGCCCAGAAAGGCCATCTCTCCTATCTGACTGGGAACTTCAGTGAAGCCAAGGCTTGTTATGAGCGAACCATCAGTTTTGTGACAGATGCAAAAGAAATCCATTTTGTATACCTGAGACTGGGTTCCATCTATCTGGAAGAGAAGGAGGTGAGGAGGATGCTGAAAAAACAGATGAAAAAGAGGTACTCTGGGTTACTTGTGATCTGGCCATAGTAGCTAAATGGACCCTCCTTTTGCAGAGACAGTGTACCTATGAACAGAGCTTGGAAAAGTTACTTTGAGACAACAATTCTCAAATTCCCCCATCAGCATGTGCAGACTTCATATGTCTGTACATTAGGAGGGGATGGTCTTTTTTGTCTATCCTGTAAAGCACAATGTAAATATTGTATAAGGAGCAGACAGTCATACAGTCGTCTCTCCAGGTTTGCGACTTTGACTTTTGAGGCTTTGATTATTCACGTATGTCATTACTATGTTCTCTCTAGGAATCTCTTAAGTCCTCCAGTGTGACTCTTCTGGAATTTGACCATAGAGTGACACTGGAGAACCTCGAGCTTCCTAGACAGAACACTTCTGTAGGCATTTGTAGGTCCTCCAGCACAATTCTATGGTCAAATTCCCACAGATGCACCAGAGATTCCTAGAGAGGTGTTCTCTCAGGTTGAAAAACCTAGTGGTTTCTTATGTGCAGTTGTTCCACTTTCACAGGGGTCCTGAGCTCCTAACCCCAGTGAATGTGCACCACTGTAAAACAAAAACTCCAAGCGTCTTCAAAAACGTAAACTCTGTTCTCTCTCTCAGTTCAGTTTTCTGTTCCCAGTTTCCAATTCCCTAAATATCTGAGCCTTGCCCAGCCACCTGCCTCTGGCAATTCATCCAGAGATTCCTTCCAGAGGAGAAAGCTTCTTTCAAGCAACAGGCTGTAGTGCAAACAACCAGAGCGTGGAGGATAACTTGCCGTTGCCGATCTTTTCTTTTGGCAGTACGACAAGGCAAAGAACATCTACCTGGTAGCCAGCAAGAAATCGCCAACGTGTCTCACCTGGCTGGGAGTGGGCATTGCCTGTTATAGGGTGAGTGTCTAAGTTCCTTTGACATGAATTGCCCTGATTCAGTGATGGAGCTCCTGCTTTGGAGGCAGTAGGTCATAGGCTCTGTCCCTAGCATCTTCAGGGAAAGAAAAGAAAGTCCTGTATGTAAAACACTGGGGAAACTACTGCCAGGGAGTTTAGCTAATAGTAGATGTGCCCATGGCTTGACCACCGATAAGGCAGCGTCTGATGCTCTTACATGCTCCCATCTCATGTTGAATACCTGCAAGGATTCTTAACTAGGGTGGTGTCAGGGGCAGAGCACAACTTTTGCATGCAGAAGGTCTCAGCTTTAGTCCCTGGAATCCCTGATTCCAGAATAAATCCTCACCTGAAATCCTGGAGAGCCACTGCCAGTCATAGGACTTTATCACACGAGGGTTTAAATGGACATTAGCCCATGAAGATTTTCACACGCATTGCGATTAAAGAGGACCTATCCCGGCAATAAACAGGTAACAACCAGCAACAAATCATTCACAGGGATCACCCCGACTGTGCGCTTTTCACAAACTAATGTCCATTTAACCCCCTGCTTTTCCCTATTTTTCCCCGTGTGATATATTCCCTAGAGAAGTAATCCTTCACTCATTTAATTCTCAGAGGAAGGAGTGGGTAGCTTCATTTCCTTCCCGTGGCGAGAAAATCTTTGAAAACTGTGCCGTTTTGGAAGACTATTTGCAGTTCAGGATTTATACTGTGCAGGATTTGCATGTGAATGTTTGTTTGCTTGTTTTGCAGGAAGCATCATTTTGCTGTTTTTGCACAAAACCCATGCATTTGGTGCAAAATAAGTCCTGAACTGCAAAGATTCTCATCAAGCTGGGATTTTTCTTGTCAGGGTTTCCGGACATTTGCAAAACACATTTTCTGACCATTTCACCCCCCCCCCCCAGTATGTCTTGAATCTTTTTTCCTCTGTAGTGAGCCAAATGGGCCAGTGGTTTGGCATCATATAAGGCAGTGTCTTTTGACCCTTCCCCAGCTGTTATGGGCAATATTTTGCCCCAGAATGGGCTATTTGGTGCCAACTGTTCTTGCACGGAAACTGCAGCTTACCAGCCAATATCAAACATCTTTCACGGATGCTTTTTTTCTAAAGGATTATGTCTTTTGGGTAACCATGGTGATGCCAGAACCCATGTAACTATAACTTGTTTTTTTTCTTCTTTATTTACATGGGTCTGCATTTCCTAGCACCTTTCTGCACATATAAACCGAAGGCTTTCATGGCCAGCATCCATAGTTTTTTGTGGGGTTTTGGGGCTATGTGGCCATGTTCTAGAAGAGTTTATTCCTGATGTTTCACCGGCATCTGTGGCTCCGTGCCAGATACGGCCCTCAAAACCAAGAAGGTTGTGCATCTCTGCTGATTCGTGACCCTGAGCATGAGCTGGTTGTGTCCCAATATCTACAATTCGTTTCTACAAAGAGGTGTTGGTGTTCAGTTCTAAAATGTGCAAGCTTCTCTCATTGCTGAGCTGCTAGAGTTTTCCTAGACATCCATGATGGGGTGGAGAAGGTTGGGCTGTTAGAGAAGCTGTGAAGTCTTTCTCCTGAAGTTCATGGTTTTTTTCCATTAGTAAGTTTATTTCTTCCTCTCCAAAGCTAAAGGAGATGGCAGAGGCAGAAGATGCCCTCTCTGAAGCCAATGCTCTCAACAACAACAATGCCGAAGTTTGGGCATATCTGGCTCTAGTCTGCATGCAGGTGAGCTCCCAAAGGTCCTTCTCTCCAGCAACAAGCAGGAGATTGATGATGATGATGATGGTGGTAGTGGTGATGATGATGATGATAGTAATAGGCAGTTCTTAACCAATTCTCCCTGTGGATTGAGGCAGGGAACAACAACAAACACCACAACCCAACACATAACATCCGTTAAAAATGTGAAACCAATACAAATTAAAATCCATCCATAAATACATGAAAAACAATTTAAAATTAATCTGGATAAGTTAGTTTATTGCTAACTTAAATTCAGACAGCATCTGGAGCTGACAAATCTTTGACAGCAGGCCATTCCAGAGTCTGGGGGTGGCCAAAGAAAACATGAACCTATGTTTTGAACTAATCGACATTTCTGAACTTGGTATAGGGGCAGCCCAGTGTGTGCATTGCCATCTGTAGGTCCTTCAGTTCAAGGAAGGGGCACAGCTGGCATAACAGCCAATGATGATAATAAGCACTCCCGACTGTCACATCTATTTGAGCCATCATTGGGAGCGATGTATCCAGGAGCACCCCCATTCTTTCAGGGGAAGCGCCATCCCATCCAGGGACTGGTTGAGACATCTCCAAACCCGCATTAGGACCCTTGATAGTACACACTCTATCTTGTATGGATTCAGCTTCAGTTTGACTTTCCTCATCCAGCCATTACCTCCTCCGGGCATTAATTTAAAGGAGACGCACTAAATGTAACGGATGCTGTTATTGACAGCATAGGGGATGTTCTCACTAGGTGAAACCCCGCGTTCTGAATCGAATCCTAGGAGTGGCGTTCCTATTAGGATCCGATTTAAACCTAGAACGGTTCTAGAGCAACCCGCAATCGTCCCCACTACAAATCGAATCGTAGAGCGGTATAAAATTTTGAATCGAGTTTTCGTCATTTAATGTGCGTTAAAAAAGTACTAGGGTCGAACCTACATTTTTCCCTTGAATCGGGATAGGAACCGGAACATTTAAATAGGAACAACAGCCTTTGAAATCGGGTTAGCTGGATGGGAGGAGCGGAGTGCGATGGGGCTGGCCTTGGGGGAGTTGCTCTTTCTGTCCCCATCCGTCGTGGCTGTCGCCATTTTTGCTTCCCTCACCCCTTTGTCCGCTGTGGTCTTTCAATAAGAGATAAGGATTATTTGTATTTTTTATTTTAATGGTTTACAGGCGCTTAATCTCTTCAGCGCTTTAAGCGCCTGCATCTGCAAAGGACTACAAGGCTTCCCCCGGTGGATTGCAACCTCCCCTCTGTGTGGGGAGAGCCCATTTCTAACGGAGGAGAGGCAGGAAGGGAAGGCTCCTCTCAAAGAGGCATTCCCTGCCCGCTTGGGCTCTGATCTCGCCCAGGCAGGGAAGGGAAGGCTCCTCGCGAGGAGGCATCTGATCTCGCCCAGACAGGGAAGGGCTCTGATCAATGGGGGGGTGGGGGATAGAGCCTTTCTCAAATGGAATCTGCCTTCTCCTCCAACCCTGGAAAGAGAATCTTTGGGAAGAGTGCTCCCTCCCTGCTTTTCCAGCAGCCTCCTTCATTGCTCTCTGTGCTCTCTGAAGGGATTCTCCCTGGCTGTCTTGGGAGACATGAAGAGGGGATGCTGTCCTGCAAAACCCATCCCATAGTTCCTCTGGAAACAGCTTGGGTTCCCCAAATTCGCTTTGCCAGAAGCCTCTGCCATTGATCTCTGTGCTCTCTGAAGGGATTCTCCCTGGCAGTCTTGGGACATCTCTTGCTCTTGCTTTATTTGGCTTTCACTCTCTCCAGATAGGTCTGCAGCCTCTTGCCGCTGGGACCGTTCTCGTTTCCCCTTTTCTGTCTTGTGTCTCTATCCCACTTAAACTGACTGCCTTCTCCTCCTTGATCCCATTTTCCAACCCTGGGCTTTGGATGCAGAAGAGTCTCTACCCACTGAAACACACTGCCTTCTCCTCCTTGATCCGATTTGGCAAACACACACACACACACACACACACACACTATAGACAGACAGACAGACAGACACACACACACACGATTATATATGAATACTCACACACACACACACACATGCATATATATATAAATGCATACACACACAAACATAGGTATATATACACATATATATATTTGTGTGTGTGTTTGCACACATGTATATATATATATATGAGTGTGTGTGTGTGTGTGTATATATATATGGTAATTATAAAGTAACAAGTTTTTGAATTTATGAAAAAACCCTCATCTGTAGTTCCAAACCCACTGTAGAAATAATACAGTTTGAGACCCCTTAACCTGCTCTGGCTCAGTACTAAGGAATTATGGGAACTGTTGTGTTTGTGAGACATTTATCCTCCTCTGCCAGAGAGTGCTGGTGCCATAATAAACTACCATTCCCAGGATTCCCTAGCACTGAGTTATGGCAGTTAATATGGGGAGATGCAGAAGAGGACGTTTGAGCGATTAAGCGCCTTCATTGGTCCATTTGGGGGGGAAAAACCGCCAAAAATACATCGATTCACAAACGGTCAATGAAATGGAAACGATGCCAAAAGTTAAATCACTTCCAAATATTCCGGATTAACGTTACGTCATTCTGACGTACTATTGATTGACAGCTCCAAATAAGGTATGGAGGAGAAGAATCGATTTATTTAAACACCGATTTCATGCCAAGTAGGAATGCTTGCAGGTAAAAACTTCGATTTAAAAAACCAGATGGGAACGAAGAATAAAAGCGATTCGGAACGCGGGATAAGACCAGGGTTATTTTGAATCAGTTTTATTAAAAACGTTGTATTTTAAATCGTTTCAAATCTTAAGTGAGAACATCCTCATAGAGAAGTATATTTGGGTGTCATCGGGATACTGATAGCACCCTGACCCATGCTTCCAGAATAACTCTACCAGTGGTTTCATGTTAAACCGCATTGGAGATAGAATGGCACCTAGTGATATGCCATATAACAGCTATCTCCAAGCACCACCATCTGGAACATGCCTGAGAGACACAGAACCACTGAAGTACAATGCCTCTGATTCCCAAACTCTCTGGCGGTGCTGAAGGGTACATATGGTACTGAATGCTACGAAGAGATCCAAACTGTATTGGAGGCAAACTAGAGATGTCAATAGTTGGTGCTCAAGGATGCTCACAGTGGAAGCAAGTACTCAGAGTCCCTAATCTCCAGACTTCATGTGGTTTTCCTTTTGTTTCTTTATGGGTTTGAAAGAGCGCATCCTCCAAGATTTGATTCGTACGTGGAGTGGTTCAAGGTTGCTTTCTTTCAGAACAGAAAATGTAGGAACATTTATAAGGTTAAAAAAAAGTCAACATTTCCTGTTGCTGTTTTGTTTATGTCTTTTTAGGGTGGAAGGCAACTGGAAGCAGAACAGTCATATAAATATGCTGTCAAGGTTTGTCACTTTTTTTCCTCTCTGTATGGTTTGCTGCATTTTTAAAGGAGTGTATCATTTGCTCTGAGGTTCTCTGAGACATAGTTTTGTTAGTCTAAAAAATCAGATCTTGTAGCGCCTTTGAGACTAAATGAATGAAAAAGCTGGTAGCATGAGCTTTTGTAGATTTGAGCCTACTTCTGACTAGCAGGTCACAGTTTTGAAAGCCAGAATTAATGAATTAATTCCATGGCCAAACTGGATATGTATTTCATACTATGGACTGGAGCGCAGCTTTGGCTCAGCTTCTGGTCTCTTAAGATGCGTGTGTCATTTAAACAGCATACAGTACTTACAAAGTGACCTGAAGAAGCTTTATCTTGGCCTGTCTGTTCGGGGCCTAAGTCCATGTATTCTTCTGAAAGCAAGATGCCATTCCTGCAGACTCCCCGATGCAAACACAACCCTTTTTTTCTCCAAGCTAGGTTTGTGGACACTCCAACACTGTCTTCTCCACCGTGTTTGTTGCCAGTTGCCCGGTATGGTGCAATGTGTGCCACAGCAGAAGGTTGAAACTACTGTGGGAAAATTAATTAAAACTGCAATACTATATTTAATGACTTGGAAGCACATTCCATTTAATGCACTTTAGCTTTTATAGAACTGCACTGTAAATTACTTTGTGAATTGTCTAGGCACAGATAAACTCTTCTGCTAAAGTGCTTTTTAGATACTGTACCAGTATAAAAACAGATGCTCCTTTAGATCGCCCGCACACACTATACTCGACGTGTGTTAGGCTTCATCTTGAGTTCTGAATGCCTCCATAATGAAAAGTGAGGACCATGGCATACTGAAAATGCAGCTGAATTAAACGTGGCATTTCTGAGTCAGCTGCTCTCGCTCGCTGCTCTCCTACCATCCTGACACAAGATGCCATATTTGATAACTTCCACTTGGCAGATTGACCACGAAACCATGTCTGCTTGTCTTGTGTGGCCTTGAAGGAGGGATTAGCTGCTTCAATTTTCTTCCTGGAACCAAAGCATACTTGACAGATCTTTAAATAGTCCCTTGATTTGCGCCTCGGTCTCACCCTCTTTTCCTTTCGTTGCAGCTGGAACTGGCCAATGCGGACCTTCTCCAGGAGATCAGACAGGTGCAGAAAGATGTTGGCTTTGGGGATCCATCCTTCTGAATGCCTCTGTCTTATGGACACTCTTGATGGAAGGGAGGAAGGAAGGTTTAGATGTTACAGAGTAAGAAGATGCACCTTGTTGCTTCATCCTTGCCCATAGTCTGCATGCCCTGAATTAGTATCACTGGTTACATACATCCCAAGGAATACAAGTTCATTATATAAGGAATATAAGTTCATTGTTTGAGGCCTCCATATGGTAGGTTTCTCAGCTCTTTGGACCAGGAAGGGTCTACCGGAAAACACTTGCTTCCTTGGGACAACTTAATGCTCATAACAAAGACCTGTGGTCCATGTGGAATCAATAAGGCCAAGACGTCCTGGAGCAGAAAACCTCCATCCCCAGCATAACTGGAATTCATTAGGTCCACCAGTTTGGAAGGAGAAGAGTACATCTGTACCCATTTGGTGTCAGGGGACTAGGACTAGGGAAGAGACCATTTTGGTGGTCCTATGTTATTAGTTTGAGATGTTCACAGATCTTCATTAGTCTAGGGAATTCCGCAGCGCATTGATGAAGCAGCAAGAACATCATTCAGCTAAAAAATAACAACTCTGGCATGCTTTTCAAAATGCCTGCTGGAGCTGAATTGCTTTTCAATTAAAAACATATTGATTTATAAAATCGTCGGAGTCATTTTTTCTGTGAAAAACAACCGTAATGTAATGCATAGTTGTTAAACACTCAGAAAGGCAGAATGTGATGCAGTGGCTCCTATGTTGTACCTAGACTAGGGAGTCAGTGAGTTAAATCCCTGTTTAGCCATGGAGTTCGGTTGCAGGGTGATGGGTCTGACAGTCACTCACACAGGATTTGGGTGCTAAGTTGTAGCAACCTAGTTGTTGTTGTGAGCCTTCAAATCATTTCCGACTTATGGCAAACCTATGACAGGGATTTCTTGGCCGGTTTCTTCAGGAGGGGCTTGCCATTGCCATCCTCTGAGGCTGAGAGAGTTGACTTGGCCAAGATGGGTTTATATGGTCTAACCTTCTCTGTCAGAGAACTCTGGGGCCACAACAAACTTCAAACCCCAGCCATAGAAGTTAAAGAGGCATCAAACTGCATTATTTCTGCAGTGTGGATGCAGCCTAATAAGAAAGGGAAAGGGTGCTGTGAAAAGGAACCATTTTCCCGGTAAGTGACGTTTTGTCCAATGAGTCTTTTTGACATTCTTATATTGTCTGCGAGTTTCTCCATCAGCCATTATGTCCCTTTGGAAAGTTTCCTCAATACCCTTATTTTTTTCAACATTATCATATCCATACCGTTACTGGTTATTTTGTTATTAACAACTGTTAAGACAACGGTTGCTGTTTTAAAATCATAGTCATAGAATCCTAGAGTTGGAAGAGACTTGCAAGGGCCATCCAGTCCAACCCCATTCTGCCATGCAGGGACTCTCAATGAAAGCCATGCAGGAACTCTCAATGAAAGCCATGCAGGAACTCTCAGTCAAAGCCATGCAGGAACTCTCAATGAAAGCCATGCAGGAACTCTCAGTCAAAGCCATGCAGGAACTCTCAAT
>NC_056529.1:31840822-31925822 GCF_019175285.1 Sceloporus undulatus
CCATGACAGATGACCATCCGGCCTCTGTTTAAAGACCTCCCAAGAAGGAGACCCCACTACTCTCTGAGGCAGCATATTCCTCTGTTGAAACCTTTTGGAAGCTCTTCCTAATGTTAATAATAATAATAATACATTTTTATTTATATTCTGCCTCTGCACCAGGATTGAGGCAGCTTGCAAAGCAAAAAAAATAAGTATACCTCCAATACAAAACAATCCCAAATATTATTCCCTCCCTCCCTTAAACTTATAAAATCACCACACAATAATAATAATAATAATAATAATAATAACAACAACAACAACAACAACAGTTAAAAACGCCTCTTTTCTTTTAGTTTGCATCCATTGCTCCACTGTGTCCTGTTCTCTGGAGCAGCAGGAAACAAGCTTGCTCCCTCCTCAGCATGACACCCCTCTAAATATATTTAACCAGGGCTATCATTTTATTATACCATTAATCAATAGCCATGCAAAATATTGCATTACAAATAATCTTTGCAACAGTGTAAGTCTTGCAATACAATAAAAAGGAGCCTCCAATGGAATTCCAAACACGGCCGATAGGTGGCGCTGTTTCTCTACACTATACAGTCTTTGTCCTTCAGCGCGACGTCGCTTTCGCCCTCCAGCCACTAGGTGCCGCTGTGGCGTAACAGCCCAACTCAGAACGGGAGGCGCGGAGGCCGGAAACCGGAACCGGAAGTGGACCCGGCGGGAGGACGGAGAAGCCGCTGCTGTGCTGAACGTGGGGATCTGTGAGGAGGCTCCAGCAGCCATGAGGCGAGACGTCCGCATCCTCCTTCTGGGGGAGGGTAAGGAGGAGGAGAAATGCCTGGGTATTGCAATTCCCAGAATGCACCACTGGATGGGGGATTCTGGGATTTGTTGTTCAGGAGGTGCCTGGAAAGGGGAGGCAACAGACCAGGGAGTAAGGGCAGGGAGGTACCAGTAAGTCACTTTCTGTGGGCTTCTTTGTATGTTTGGGGGGACTGCAATTCCCAGAATCCACCACCCAGTGTCCTGGTTGACTGGGGGATTCTGGGACATGGACTGCCTGGAAAGAGGAGGAAACAGACCCTGGAATGAGGGGAGGGAGGTTTCAGACCTCCAGAAAAATTAATGTTGGAGGGACTTTGTTTGTGTGGGGACTACCATTCCCAGAACCCCCATTTGCCATGGAGGATTCTGGGAGTCGTTGTTCAAAGATTGCAGGGCAGGAAGGGGCCATGGAAAGTGCCATCAACTTTCAGGCATGGAAGTGAAGGGTACAGGATAGGTCCAGAGCTTCAGAAACTAGGTACTTTTTTGTGGTGACTACAATTCCCAGAATCCTCTATGGCTTGGGGATTCTGGGAGTTGTTGCTGGGTGAATGTGGGGCAGGAAGGTTCTATGGAAAGCCCTTCTTTCGGGTCTGGAGGAGGAGGACGCAGGCCATGGGGCTATTAGAGTGACTTTTGGGGGAGACTGTAGTTCCCAGAATCCCCATACCAGGGGATTCTGGTAACTGTCGCTCAATTAATCTTGGACAGGAAGCACCCATTGAAAGCCCTCCTTTCAGGCATGGAGGGAGAGGACGCAGGCCTTAGGGCTACTAGGGCTACATTTGGGGGACTTTGTATTGGAATGCCAACTCCCAGAATCCCCAAGTCAGGTCTTAGGGTCCCCATAAGTTGGGAATGACTTGAAGGCACACCAGAACAACAACAATAGATGCCCCAAAGAGCTCCTTTGGCTACGAAATTGGTAGGACTGGCAACCCAGCTAAAAGTGTGTCTTTGGAGGGTCACGAGGGGTTTGCTGCTGCTATTGTGGTTCAGCTGAGCCCTGATGGTCAGTGGTTTAACTTTTTGATTCATTCATTCATGGCAAACAGCTTTTGAAAGACCATTCAGTTTCAGGAATGATCTGCTGTGTTTTGTGTGGATGTGTGAGACAGCAAGAGATGGAGGAAGATGCCTTATGGATCATAGAATTATAGAGACCCCAAGGGCCCTGATCCAGTCCAACCCCATTCAGCCATGCAGGAACTCTCAATCAAAGCATCCCCGACAGATGCCCTTCCAGCCTCTGTTTAAAGACCTCTAAAGAAGGAGACTCCACCAGACCCAGCTGATTCCACTGTCAAACAGCTTTTAACTGTCAGGAAGTTCCTCCTAATGTTGACCTGGAATCTCTTTTCCTGGAGCTTGCATCCATTGCTCTGGGTCCTGTTCTCTGGAGCAGCAGGAAACAAGTTTGCTCCCTCCTCCATATGACATCCTTTCAAGTATTTAAACAGGGCTGTCATATCACCTCTTAACCTTCTTTTCTCCAGGCTAAACATCCCCAGCTCCCTAAGTCGTTCCTCATACGGCTTCATGGTTTCCAGACCCTTCACCATTTTAGTCTCCCTCCTTTGGACACATGGCTCCAGTTTCTCAATGTCCTTTTTGAATTGTGTTTTGACAGAACTGGACACAGCATTATTCCAGGTGGGGCCTGACCAAAGCAGAATAGAGGGGCACTATTACTTCCCTTGATCTAGACACTATGCTTCTTTCCTCCCCAAGTATAGAACTGTATGGAAAGCCAGCATGACGTAGTTAGTGGTTTGACTGTTGGACCGGGAAACTGGAGTTTGATTCCCAACTCAGCCATGAAGCCCACTGGGTGACTTTGGGAAAATCACAACTTTCAGCTTCAGGGGAAAGCATTGTCAAACCTCCTCTGAACAAATCATATATAACACATGTTAAATGTTCAAATACTGTTGTTATCTATCATTCAGCTGTATTCTGAAATGCTGTAGTTCAGTGAACAAGTGTGTGGTTTTTCTGTGTTGGCCTTTCTCCAGGCAAGGTCTTGATGGAAGCTATTGCCTGTTCTCACTCATTGTAATAAGATCTCTTCTATGGAATCTGAAAGCCTCATTGAACTGGACTGAATACACTCAAAGGTTTTCTAGTTGGTGAAGTTGACAGTCTTTATGAACTCTGTATGAAGTTGAACCTTCAGCCAGAGAAAAAACTGACCTGCCACCAGCTCTCAGCTTACGGGGGATTTGTCTGTCGCAGAGCAGAATTATATCTAAAATTAGGCATGTCTTTCCAAAGGCCAAAACCCTTTGACCAGGAGGGCTTCCCTCTGGCTTGCCCTCTGATGGGAAGAGAGGCTGAATTAGCTCCCTTCCTTATGACATACAGTGAGCCTTTGGTATCTGTTGGGCCCCCCATGGATACCAACATCTGTAGATGCTGAAGTCTCATTAAATCCAATGGCGTAGTAAAACTGTGTCCCTTATATAAATTGGCAAAATCAGGGTTTGCTTTTTGGAATTAATATATTTTTTAAATTCTTGCAAGCTGTGGATGCTTGAATCCATGGCTAAAAAAATCCACGGATGTGGACAGCTGACTGTAGTGAGTGGAAGAATTGCCAGATCCCTATTCATGGCTTGGAACAGAATTGGGGAATATGTGACCCACCAGATGGTACTGGCCTACAGTTCCTGCCATCCCTCTCCTTTGGTTTTCCTGTGTGCAAAGGGATCTTGCATCACCTTTGAGACTAGCTGGAAGGTGGTGGTGGCATGAGTCTAAACTTGAGTATATTTCCTCAGATGCATTTGGTGGAGTGGAAAACCCATGGACAGAGCAGTCTTTGTGTGAGAATGTCCATAGGAATGCAGAACCTTGGAGGTGTGGAAATGCAGTGATAGTGTGGACTTTCCATCTTGGACCTCAGGACAGTGGTCTTTGAACAAAAAGGCCACAAAGAAAGATTAGAAAGAAATGGCAGAATTGGAATATATAAACACTGCTGTCCATCAGCAGTGGTTGGACAGAAACAATGGTTTCCTGGCATGCTGCACACACTGTAGCGCAAGCTAACCCTCCAGTCTCATGGAGGCTCTCTTGGCCAGTTCATATGTTCTTTTTGGCTCCTACATTGCATTCTAATATTCATGTGGTTATCTATTAACCTTGGCTTTAGGCAACATCTTTACTTTGCCCCCCAATGACCAGACCATTATTAAAACTTGAACTTGTCACCTCTGAAACGTGGACATCCAAGCTCAGAGTTGAGCCTAGGAGATTTCAGGTGGGGTGTAACCCCTTCCAGCTCAGGCAAAGTCCCTATTCCCTCATCTGCCTCTCAACTGACCAAGCAAATACATGTTTTGTGTATCAAGTATATAGCTTGTAAGCTCCCCTCATTGAAAAGAGCTGGTGATAGAAAATACTCTTCTTTGCTCAAGGTTGCAAAGAGCAGCTGCCAGACAGAATAAGAAATATTAGTTTGAATGGAAAACAGGTATAAGGGAGTTTCTCTCCTGTCTTTCAGTGGCCATGCATATTTGACTGAAATGTATTTTTTGGGCTGTCCAGCTTAGTCTTTTAAGAAATATTGTGTTTGCCTTTATCACACGCTGGCAGCCAGGAAGAAAAGCACTTGTCTCTGGAAAGCCTGGTCTGTCTGGAGAAGATGGTAATAATAGCTTTCTGTGAGGTACTATTCCCCCCCCCCCCCAAAAAAAAACCCTTGTGTTTCTATGTGACCATCTGCACGCACAACTTGAATGTTCCCATCCTTGTCTATGCCTTCCTTCCTTGCTGATCCTCAGGATTTTTGCAGTTGGCTCATTTTTGGAGAGGAGGCCTCAGGCGTTGGGACAGCCATTCTGTCTGTCTGCTCAGCTTCTTATTTGCACGTAACCCAATGTTCCTCCAGAGAGTCATGCAAATATGTCTTTGCCCCAGAATCTCTCCTGCCTTTATGGAACTGAAGGAGACCAAAGGGACGATTCTTTTCTCAATTTAAAAGAGCTGGTCTCTCTAGCCCATCTCATTTTGGAAGTGCTGTGGGCCCTGCCCCTAAAACCTGTCCTTGTGGTAATGACGTGAAAGATGAGTAGGGACTAGAGTGGAAGTACAAGTGGATTCACATGTTTGTAGTTCCCAGTGCACAACTTGTGAACTGATGTCTGGTCTACAGTTCATCTTTCGTTTGGTTGGGAGTTTAATGGAGTTCCTAGCTGTGACGATAAGCTTTAAAGCAAGGTGAGAAACTCTAGATCCTCCAAGTTTGGACTACAGTACCTGTACACCTTTATCTTGCTGGCTAGGGCTTCAAAGAATAGGAATCCAAATCATGCGTGGTCCAGAAGTTCTCCAAAGTATGAGTGGTATCTGATGAGATCCTGTGCCTTATCTTAATGGAGATATTGGCCCCATCAGACAGACCAAATAAAGCTGCTTCGGGTCACTTTGAAGTATGCTGTTTAAATGCTGCATGAGTTCAAAGAGGCCGGAGCTGTGCCAAAGCCACGCTCCGTCCTAAGGACTGGAGCGCAGCTTTGGCACAGATTCCAGACTCTTAGGATGCAGCTCATTTAAACAGCATACCTCCAAAGTGACCCGAAGCAGCTTTTATTTTGGCAGTCTGTATGGGGCCACTGTGTGATTTTACTAATCCTCTGCTGAGCTCCTTTCTTTCTACTGTTTATTATTTACTTCATTAATTTCTTGGGAATGTGAATGTCTGGTTCCATGGAATCACATGGAACACCGTAATATTCAGAGCCCGATAAAACACGGCCAGACACCCTGTGAAGTCATCCTTGCAAACAACAGAAAAATCAGTGTATCAGCACCAAAAGTGAAGGGAAAAATCCACCCATTATCCCAGTTTCAAGTTCTAATATATTCATCAGTTCTCAAGCCAGTAGATTATTACATTACATTCTCAAGCCAGTACATTATTAAAAGCCAGTTGTGTGCTTCCCCTGCAGGGCAGAAATGAGGAATGTGTGGACGTCCAGAAATGGATTCCTATCTGACAAGAGCAGAATTACACAATGCAAAGAACTACGAAAAGCTTGTTTGATGTGCATTATTTAGAGCTTGAACTGAATTTGTTAGGACTTGCAAGAATGAGCAACCTAGTGCTCTTCAGGTGTTTTGGGATGACAAACTGCACTATTTCAACAGCCAAGGAGTGTATGAATTATTGTCCCAAGCGTCGAGGGCACACGCTTGGCTACTCTGTGCTTGTGAATTCAGACATCCTTTATACCAAAATGCTCTAGCATTTCTGATAGTTATGGTTTTCTAATAGTAATACTTTCGCCTGAGGTTCATTTTGTACTATTATTGTTACTATTTGTAAGTATCGAATCTCCCACTGATGGAACTGTCTCCTGTGAATTAATCTGGTTTGTCATCCCACCTTCTCCTTATGAGTTAAGGTTTTCTCTGTAAAATGAGAATCATGAAACTGACATACAAAATGGCATGGAGCTTTGATCCGTATTGACTTAATTTGCCCTTTTAAAACATCCTCAAACCTCCCAGATTGTATGTAGAAAATGAAGGGGGAAAGTGGAGAATCTCATTCCCCTTTTTATTTCAGCAAGGGCTGTTTTGCATCACTGTGTTGTTCTGAGTCCTTCAAGAGAGGGAAAAAGTGGGGTATAAAGCAAAGTTTATACCCACCATCCATTAGCATGCATCTTGCTCACCACTCCTCCCTTCTCTTCCTAAATTAACCATGCCTCAGAAGAGCAGTGTTAGTTGTTCCACCAGCTCTTCGGGAATCTGTTAATACAGTTTAAAAACAAACTGTATTTTTCCTAAGATGCTGGCTGCAGACAACCTATTTCAAATATTCATAACCTTTAAAAAAAAGAAACCAAACACAAGGCCAAATGCCTTCTCTTCACTAGGAGAGCTATTGCTATTCCAAATTCGGGCCTGAGGCACCTTTGTATTATTAATTATCTGATTCACTAAAGTCCATGTGTATTAAGAAGCAATGTATGGGGGCACTTGTGGATTACATTCTCAACAAAGAAGCTTTACTCTCGTGGTTTTTCCCGCCTCACTGCTTTGCTCGGAAAGTCTGTTTCATTTTGGGAAAGAGGTGAAGAAAGTGACCAACATCCCAACACTTGTGTCACACTCATAGTACTACTTGGCTCTCCTTAGGAATGCCTGGGAGTGTTTCGCCTGCTTTTCAGCATGTAGTTTGATGCAAACCCCAGCTGACCCAGACAATTTAACTGCCAGCCATGCACTGCCCTTTGCAGATTTTCTTTTTTAATTCCTGCTTTTTCTTAAAGGTAGATTGTGTTCTTCAACTTTGACTTTTTCTTCTCTCTCCAAGCTTCCACAAGTTTTCCTTTTTCCTTTTGGTCCCTTTCACTGTGCAGTTACACAGCAATTCACTGCCCTTTAAATGTTATGCATTTATCCCACAGAATATTGGCGATTTATGCTTTGGGGAGCAGTGCTACAACTCTTTGGCAGGAAATTCTAAATCCCTCACCAAGCTACTAATCCCAAAACTTCCATAGGATGAACTATTGCAGTTACAATGAAATTGCGTGCTACATTTGTGTAGTTGTTATGAAACTCTGTCCTCCTCTGTCCTTTTGTTCATATCCTGTCACCACTAGTTAGCATTGCCGATGAGAAAAGATATCTGTAGTATGGCTATAGTCTATGAGAGAGATCCTCTACTGATCAAGGGGGAAAGATGCTAAATCGGGCAAAGACGTCTCAAGTTCAAATTTCTTTGCTGTTGTTGTGTGCCTTCAGGTAGCTTCCATTTATATGTGACCCTAAGAAGACGTAATGACAGGATTTTTCTGGTAAGATTGGTTCAGAGGGCATTTGCTGAGAACGTCTGCGAGATGTGGTTTGCCCCAAGGTCCCACCCATTGGGTTTCAGGGCTGAGTGAGAATTGAACCCTGATCTCCTGAAGCCTTAGCCCAGCACTCAAAACCACCACACAAGCTGGCCCTCGTTCCTGTACATGCATAAAGATCATGGACGGCCTTGAGCAAGAACAAACTCCTGTGCGGGGTGCACTGTAATATTAAAATGTTAGTTACCTGGTACACATCTCTCCTTATCTAAGCATAGCTTGTGATAATCTTGTTCTCTTCTTTCTTTCTGTGTCTCACAGCCCAGGTGGGAAAACCTCGTGATCATGCCTGGTGGCGAAGAATTCCCTGAAGAGGTGAGTGGATGGTGGCTCTTGCCATGAGCGCATCAGTTGAGATCTGCAACTGTAAACATGTGACTGATATTTTCTAATTAAGATACAAATTTTCCTACCATCAACCCTCCATGTTTATCTCAATCTCTCTGCTCCTTGCGCCAAATCCACAAATTCCCTTGCCAGACGCTCCCGTGCCTACCAAACAGAACCCATCCATTGGTGTGTCCTGGAGAAGTCCACTCCTACAAATTAGGCTGCAGTTTGACACCGCTTTAACTGCCATTGCTCAGTGCAATGGTATCCTGGGATTTTTAATTTGTGAGACTAACCAAAAAGTGGTGTCACACACAGTGCAGAAGCAGCCTAAGTCCCCTTTACTATCTTGCGTAGTATCAGGAGCTCAGGTATTCAGGCTTCCACATGCAGACTTCTAGTTTTGGAGGTGTGGGGTGCTTCTGACAGAAGCAGAAATTCTCCAGGTGGATAGTATCATAGAGCAGCCATCTGGGCAAAGATGACACATCTGAACATCCCTCTTCCGTTCAGGTGCTCACAACCTTTCAGGGACTTCCTGGCAATTTTTACAATATGTCATGGCTAAATGAAATGAAACCTTTTCCAAAGCCTGTCAGAGGTTTTGTAGTACATCTCCCATTGTGTCTTAATCCATCCCGCAGAGCATTGGCTGGGACTGATAGAAGATGTAGACCAGAACATCTGGAGTGGACCAGTTTAGGGAAAGCTGGCTGTGGAACTTCTGTGGTGAAGTGGGTATTTATGAATGCTGATAGCAATTAGGGGATAGTTATTAGTCCAGACCTTGGGAAATTTACCTTTTTATGCACTGCTAGTGGGGAGAGGGTACTGTAGTCCAAAAAAGTAAAAATGTCAAGCTCTCCTCCTCTCTTGCTCTCCTGTTTATTAGATTTGCAGGAGCATTTGACTGCTGGTTACCATTGGAAACCTGATGCTGGGTTAGATGGACTTTCAGCCTGATTCTCTGCTTTTCCATTGTGCTCCAGCTGCTTTCTGTCTTTCCTAATACCATGGCTGTGCCCATGAGGTTCTTCCGGAGTAGCTGCTACATTCTGTGTATCTGTGTAAGACTTTTAGCCAGTGGCCATCTGTTCCTGTGGTTTCAGCCATAGCTATTCCTGCCATTTGCCTGAGAGCATCAGCAGTTGGCCAAATACCTCCCCCATCCCTTCACATACACACACATGTCCCAAGATGCTGGAAAATGTGGCTTTAATTCCCTTGAAGGGCTGTATTTCCCCTCTGCCTGCTTGTTCCTTGTTCCAAAGTTGGAGCCCTTTATCTGCACAAGCAGATGGTGTCACAGCCTGTCCCCCAAGTTGACCCCCGTGACCCATGCACGGTCAGTGTAGTAAGTCCCCTAATCAGGCGCTGGGATCATTCTAAGTACCTTTCCCTGCTTTGGGCCCAGGCAAGCAGCTTAATGTTTTCTGTCCCTCCTCACATCCCCCCAGCTCTCTACTAGTACACTCACAGTGGTCAGTGAACCAGGTCATGATTTTCAGAGACTTAGGAGACTGCAAGCGGTTGAGAGGGGATCAACAGGCCAGAAGGGCTCCAGCAGAATGTCATATGGATGGCAGGCATTGCATTTCACACTTTTGTCCTTGTATTCAAGGAACATGCAATTAGGAGTTGACTCTGTGACTCTGCTTTCATTCAGCTTACACATACAGAAGAGATTCTGCCTCTAGAGTCTGTGGGGCAATTGGGGTGTCCCCTTGATGAGACCTGGAGACCTGTGTATACTCCCTAGTGTTGCTCAGGCCCATCAGGGTCAGCAGATGAAAATCAGTCCATGAGGCAGGGCAATGGGAGATGGGAAGCCAGATCCTGGCAGCTACCCTGCTGAACAACTAGCCTTTTTGCTTCCATCAGCCATTTCCATTCTATATAACCATCTTATGAATAACTCTTTAACTTTAAGAACTGATATCTGAATTCAATTCCCCCATAACCCAATCCCTTTTTCTTTTTGTTCAAACCTTAAGGTTGTAGACTCACTGGCAAGGATTGTGGTGGTGGTGGTGTTCTCTTTCACCAATTTACTGTGATCCCAACCCAAGGTTTTCTTTTCAAGATATATTCAGAGGAGGCTTGCTATTGCCTTACTCTTAGGCTGAGAGAGCGTGACTTGCCCAAGCTTACCAGCTGGCTGAATCCATCCATAGCTGAATGGATATTTGAACCTAAGTCTCCTGGAGTCAAACCACTACACCATATTGGCTTTCACTGACAGAGATTACTTTCTTTTATTAATTGTATATAAGCCACTCTGGCTTCTGCTGTTCTACTTTTAAAAGCAGCAGAAAGATGCTTTAAATCAATACGGGGCGCAGTGTTATCAGTACGCTGATGACACCCAAATAGTCTTCTCTGTGTCCCCGACTGATGCAGTGACTAGGGATGGCATCTCTCTGCTCAACGCCTGCTTGGAGTCAGTAATGGGCTGGATGAGGGAAAACAGACTCAGCCTGAATCCAGAGAAAACGGAAGTACTGGTGATAGGGTCCCCTGGTCCAGGGATGGAAATTTTTCCACCCGTCCTGAACGAGGTCACGCTCCCTGTAAAGGACACTGTTCGTAGTCTGGGGGTGCTTCTGGACTCGTCGCTCCACCTAACCTCTCAGGTGGATGCGACAGTCAGAGGCGCCTGTTATCAGCTTCGGCTGATACGCCAGCTGCGACCCTACCTGGGCCGGGGGGACCTTGAAACAGTGGTACATGCACTGGTAACCTCTCGACTCGATTTCTGTAATGCGCTCTACATGGGGCAACCCTTGTACCAATCTCGGAAGCTTCAATTGGTTCAGAACATGGCAGCTAGACTGGTTACGGGTACCTCCAGAGCCAGTCATATAACACCGGTACTGGAGGACCTACACTGGCTGCCAATTGGCTTCCGGACGCAATACAAGGTGTTGGTTATAACCTATAAAGCTCTAAATGGCTTGGGCCCAGGGTACTTGGAGGACCGCCTCTCCCCATACAATCCGCCCCGCACTCTCCGGTCGGGTGGGAAACAGCTTTTGAGAGTTCCTGACACGAGATATGTGATGTCTGCACATAGGGCTTTTTCTGCTTCGGCCCCGCAGGCTTGGAACTCTCTCCCTTTTGAGCTCCGCTCAGCCCCCTCCCTAGAGTCTTTTAGAAAAAACCTAAAGACTCATTTTTTCCGCCTTGCTTTCCCCCATGTCCCTTAATTCCACTCTTCTCCTTTATGCTGTTGTAATTGTAATGTAATGGATGTCTTTGGGGTTATTGCTGTTATTAGTTTTAATGGTTTTAAAAGTGATTGAATGATGGATATTTTTATTGTTGTATTTTATTGTTTAATGTGGGGGGATTTCTCTTATTGGATTTGCTGTATCATATTTTAACTGATTGTAAACCGCTGTGATCATTGGAATAGCGGTATACAAATAAAGATTCATTCATTCATTCAATATATAATTGCACAAAATGCATCATTCTCATAATTTTTGGCAGCCTTTTTATTGCTAACCCTTGGCTCTCCTTATATTCTCTAATAGCTATTTGTCCCACATCTTCACCACTTGAAGTATACTTCCCACACCACCCCTCCGTGTACCTGTTTCCTTATTGTGAGAATGATCTTCTCTCTGTTCCACCCCTCCAGGTGCCGCCTCGTGCAGAAGAAATCACCATCCCAGCAGATGTCACCCCTGAGAAGGTTCCCACCCACATTGTGGACTATTCAGGTAGGTGTTACAGTTGCCCTGGTTTCATTTTAGTTCTTTTTTTTCTACCCAAGTGATATTTACCAGATCTTCCTGTATATAGACAGTGAACAAATGACATTGAAGGCTTAACACAGCATCCATTTGAGCTGGTATAATATGGGCAGCTTTTCAAACAGTTCAAGATATATTTTAAAAATGACATATCACAGAAGCTGAAATCTGAATTCTGCCATCTTGGTCTACCTTTTCATTCATGCTACATAATGTGTAGATAGATTTTCTTGATACTTCTGAGACTTTCTTACCTGTAGAAGATTGGAAGAGATTTAACAAAACATGAAGCTCTTTGAAAGTTGCTGTATCATAGTTACTATACAACGCTAGTCCCTTTATTTTTCATATCTTACCCTTTCTCCTCCAAAAAGCTGAAGAGACCAGAGTGGTCTCCTGTCTTACCTTCTTTTTAAACTTAATCTTCCCTGTGAGGTATAGAAATGGTAACTGGCCCAAGGCCAGCCAGTGAGCTTTATGGCTTAGAGAGGATTTGGAACTCAGGTCTCCCTGATTTAATCCAATGCTGACTACAACACAACACAGTCTCTCAAGAACCAAAGCTGGATGATGGAAGTCCGCAGTTACGTACCAGTACAGCCACAATGCTAATGGGTGGCTTTAGTATGAGTGCCCCTTAATAGTTTGGCCTCTGTCAGGTGCCAGGATGTCGTTTCCTCTTGCTTCTGTAATCCAAAAATAACCTTGTTTCTGCAATTCCCTGTGTTTCCATACATTCCCCTGGCTTGTAAGATGACTGTACTTTGACAGGATAGCTGAAACATGTTGCATACTTGAGTGTATTTTATAAATACAATGAATTCTTCTTCACTCATCTTTATTACTAATACTGCTTTCTTCCTTGTCATGCCATGAAACAGAACATCCTACCGCTTAAGCATCCCCAGTGGACAATTTCCTTATCTTGTCTTGGTGATCTTTGAAGAAGGAGATTTCCCAATCTACTTAAGCAGCTTACTCCACTGGGAAAATGCTCTTGCAATTACAAAAGTTTTGCTTACACTTTAAGTCTACCCTTTATAACTTACAAAGACATTGATGATTGTTCTAAACAGTGAGGAGGCAGGTTTGGGGGCTGGGGCAGATCTCCTTACATTCAGTACAAACTGCACCATTCTGATTTCTGAAATGTAAATCAAGGTGAGAAAGAGTAGTCTTTTCCCCAAACTGTGTAGATTCTGCAGTGAGTGAGCCTAGATTTGAACTCAGGTTTCCCATGCCTTGGATCACATAAATCATGAATGCTGTTTGTATATCCCTGTGAGCAGTTTTTTGTGTTTTATGAGGGACCAGGCTGCCAAAATGTACAAACCTTTTCTTCCCCTTTTAGAGTCAGAGCAGACAGAAGAGGAACTACAAGAGGAGATTGCCAAGGTGAGCAAGAAAAGCATGGGGGTGCTGTTTTCACACAGCTCCTACATCCCCCTGGGCCTATTATGCCCCCCTCCCTCACACACATGCTGAGTTCTGAATTTTGCTCTAAAAGCTCAGCTGGAACAGCGGACCACTCTCCGAGAGAGGGCCATCTTCGGATTAGCATTATCAGTTTTGTTAAAAGTTTCTATAATCCTTTGCTTGCTTGTAAGCCACTATATGTGGCTTAACTTAGTGGGCTAAATCAGACCCCAGCAAAGAGGAAAGGGGGAAGGGTGTTGTGTATTACTGTTGAGGGACTCACAATGCACCTAGAATGTCTACTTCCTTTACATTCATTGGGAGGAGCATGGCGTCTTCTTATCTGCTGTCTGGAGCAGAGCTTGGAAAATGATCTCCTGGCTAGAAAAGCCATTGGTCATGTAGACTTGGATATTCTGAAAATTGGAGTTAAAAAATGCAACATTTCCATGCTCTGCGAGGTACATTGGTCTGTGTGTTGGGTGGGGGGAGAGCAGTAGGCACCAAGGGATGAGGAAGCTGTGTGAAAATCCTTTCACCATTGGATTTTGTACTGAGAAAGGTGGGATATAAATTGATCAAACAAACAAATAAATACATTGGAGGTTGGTGTTCCACTTTGGGCCTCACACTCCATCTTTGGAGCACATGATCAAGCCTGATCCAAAGTGAGCACCATTGGGCCACCTCAGACTTGCCTAACAGTGCTCTGTATTACTCCTTTCAACCATTTGAATTTCTCACAATACTCCTGGAAGGAGGCTTCATCAAGGCTGTTGTGGAATTAATTTGGCCTCTGAACTCAGGCTCCCAATGATGCTCAGAGTGCCAGACCACCATTTCATATATTTTTTTTTGTAAGCAGGACCCAAGGCAGGTTGTGGTGGCTGCTTTAGGATGCCAGGTGGATGCTCACCCTGGACAGGTCTGGTTTTCCCTGTCAAAATGGGTTTGGTTTACGTGCTTGCATTACCTGTCGAGTAATATTCTCTGTAGAGCTGAGATAACCATGTGGACCATATGGAATTACATAACCAGTGTTTATACTAAAGGGGGCTTGTCAGTCCACTTAGCCCAGATATGGGTGATAGGAAGCAAATGGCCCCTGCTTAGCATTTGGATGGGAGACTGCCAACGAATGCCAGGTGCTATATTTCAGAGGAAAGAACTGGCAAAGCTATTTCTGAATATTCCTTTTCTGGGAAAGGTCACCACAAGTTGATAGGTGGCTTGAAAGCACTTACAAATGCTCCCAAGTTCTGCTTAAGCAGATATGTCAAGGATTTCACTTGGTAAGCAGGTGCTCTCCCTGAGAGCAGGAGAGCCTCCTTCACCTCCTTATCCCCAGCGATTGTGTCTACATACGAGGCTTAGCACAGCCTTGCCAAATCCCATCTAAAACCTTGTATGTTTGGGAGATTAAGCGATAAACCCGCTTCCCAAAGGGACGGTGATCCCACCATCTGCTTTGCCGTTGGCACCATCTGAGCTGAAGCGATGGTCGGAACTGAGTAGAGTGCTGAGCGTAGGCAGAGAAACAGGCAGAGGCCCTGCTATAGCCATGGAGGGAGGGGGGGGTCAGATCTTTCCCTTTTTAAAAAAGAGAGGCCTTTTCTTGACCCTCTTTGATCTGAAATTGCAGTCTACTGAGTCAGCTAGTTCATCTAATTAGCAGAATCAAACAGTGAAGATTAATTTGGAGCTTACTGGTTCCTACATGTGGGACCCAGTAACGACTTCTTTCCACTGCGGAGAAGGGGAAGTATGCAAGCCATGGAGCAGCCACTTAGAATAATAATAATAATATAATATTTATTTGTAATATCCGCCCTCTGTGCAAACCAATCCGGGCGGTTTAACAACAGTAAAATAATAAAATATACAATTAAAAACACTTTATCCCTCCCCCCCTTAAGACAGTATTAAATAGTAATAACATATTAAAAAACAATATCAAGGGATAAAACAGCAATAAAACTAAAAACCCTGATATCCTCTGTTGATCTCAACCATCTCTAAGATGTGGCCACGGGAGGAAGGAGGGAACCTGGGAACCTGGGGCGGATGGTTAATCTGGAAAGGCCTCCGGAAGAGATCCGTCTTGTACCAGCTTTTTTAAGCTGTCTAATGATGTTATCTGACGATCTCAGCTGGCAGGTCGTTCCAGAAGTTGGGGGGCAACAGCAGAGAACGCCCTCTGGGAGGTTGCGCAAGCCAGATTTTAGAGGCGGCAGTAAGTGTTCCTCCCAAGGACGAGAGCGCGGGGAGTGACTTTTTACTCACCATATCAGCCAGAAATGGTGGCAGGACTGGAGAGAAAGCCCTCCTCTTGTAGATCTTAACATCTAGAAGGTTTGTATGAAAGACTAAAAAATGAGCACAAAGTACTTGTCCCTGACACTGCAGGGAGACAGCCTGTCCCTCCATCTGATATCTTAGATGGTCTGATGTAACCATTGCAGTACAATTATCCATTTTTTTGTTTCTGTATGTTGCTAAAAGCCTGTATTCCTTTGCCCCTTACAGGCAAATGTGGTCTGCATGGTGTTAGGACGTCACAGAGGAGTCCACCATTGACAAGGTAAATGCTGTCTTTGGTGTGTTGTGTGCCTTCGAGTCATTTCCGACTTATGGTGACTGCATGGCCTTTTGCATGAGCTGCCTCATTCCCCATGACATGGCAAATATGGTGGTGCCATCTCAACTGTCTTCCTCATGACCCATCTGCAGCTGTCTTAAGAGCAGAGGAGACATCTCATTTAAGGATGAATGGAATTTTGAGATCACTTTCAAGAAGATTTTTACCCAAATTCTAAGATATCTCCATAACTGGGGTGGGAAAGGCCTGAGATTTAGAATAAGAAGAAATCCAGACGGACAGATTCATTCACCAGGCCGGAGTTTAAATCTCTGTGTATTTAGCCATGTTGGGTGTTGAATTAAGATTGCCACTTCTTTTTTTCTGGCAGGCCTCTCATCTTTAATGCTGTCGTCTCCAGTCTACCTTTTCATGCTGAGCATGGTGAAACGGTTTAGATTTACCCAGCACAAATACTTAAAGTGTCATTTTCAGCTTCTGCTGACTGGAGATTCCTTCTATTTGAGACATACAGTGTCTGGCGTAAAGACAAAATCAAATGCGGGAGCAAGTGAAACGGAAACTTACCTTGGCTTGTTTTGCTGATCTTCAAGCACCAGTTTCAGATGTGTCGGCTTTCCTCTGGTATCACAGCAATCTGGATGGGCATGGCTTGATTCTGAGTGATTTGGCTTCTCTTTGTCCTGCAGGAGGTCTAGAAAACAAACCTTACAGAGCTGGGTATATTTAGTTTGAGAGAGAAGACTGATGGGCTTGATATCCAATTGATAGAGATTTGATCCATAGATATCAAGTGGGTCCTGTAGATAGAAGGTGGGAGTGAGTTAAACAGGAACAATTGATTCAAATTGAAAGAAAACGATTCCATCTAGGACAAATTCAGCTGTTTCCCTTGGAAGGTTGAACTTGCCTTTGGAGGCGTTGGATGATCATCTTTCAGTCATATTATCTATGATTTCTTGAATGGAGCTTTGTCATGCGGGGGCATGACAAAAATCCTCTCCCAAAACTATGAGTTACGTCACTCGGTCCACAAGCTCTCCCCTAATTTTAACACTATGTGTATTAATTACTTTTTAAATCTGATTATTAATGTAGTTTTAGTACTGGGATGGGGGGTTGGGAAGGGACTAATCTTGATTTTACTGTATTCTTATGTGTTTTTATTACTGTAATCCGCCCAATTCTTTTGTAATTGGGCAGGCTAAATATATTATATATTTATAATATAAGTGCTCAAGTTAATTAATGTTTTGTTTTGTATTTAAGATTCGGACAATGGATTCCAATGGTGAACGGTGGAGCTGAAAAGTGTTCTAGGTACTATAACATCCAATGGAATGGGATATTCTGGCCAAATCTTTATAGATTGCTTACACTGGCATGGCCTCCGGTTTTGCCAGTTTTAAACACTTTTGAAGACTTAGCAGATAGGGTGTCTTGTATAGAAGGTCATTGGAGTCTCCTGGATGAGATCTGTTTCCCCACCTGCTAATTGGTCATGGGGCAAACACAGAGATGTCCAAGTTTCTTGCACACAAAGAATGAAGAAACAGATTTCACCCTTGCTGGAGGACATTGACTTGAGTCCATTTCCAAGATCTATATGTATATGCAAATTCCAAAATGGGGGGGGGGGATGGAATCCAAGACAATTTTGGTCCCAAGCATTTTGAATAAGGGAGACGCAGCCTGTAATTCTGTATAGGAACTATTTCAGTACTTCCATACATCATTATATGAGTCAGTCCTCAGTAGACAAGGCAAATGAAAATGAAATCTTCTGAATTTGTATTCCGTGCCCCTTTTCCCTCTGATTGGAGAGTTTGATTTTCTTGTGGATAGCCTGGCTATAACCACCAGCCAGCATCATGTGCCACTTTTACCATTTCAAATATTATTTGCTCTATTTTAGGATCCCCATCATCCTTGTGGGAAATAATCCGACTTGCAGACTGGAAGCTCTATGGAAACCATCCTGCCCATCATGAACCAGTTCTCAGAGATTGAGACCTGTGTAGAGTTCGAAACTACTTCTGAATTGGGTGGGTGGGTGGGGGGAGCTTCAGTAACCCTCAAAGGCCCTCTCCACTATGCCTCCCAATGTGTTAGGCTTAACACCATGTGTTACCTAGGAAATTTGCTGCCACAGACTTAGGCCACTGGCTACTACTTTTAAAAGGTTGATGAGGAAAGTCTTCTCACAGCTTTAGCCCTGACTGCTAAGTAAAATTTGGAACAGTGATTTTTTTCATTACACTGGCCATTCTTGCTGGGGGATTCTGGGTGTGTTATCCAAAAAGTCACTTTTGACAATCTGACCAGCTACTAAGTGGAACTCCATGTCCAGACACGAGATATGTGTTAGTGATATCAACTGCTGCGGGTAAAAGCTAGAAAAAGTCTTAATAAGGATAGAGAGAGATGTTAGCGTGTGTTTGGAATCCCAGGGGCACCTGGTTTTCTCTCTGTGAGCAGGAAATGAATCATTGTTCTGATCTGGCAAGGGGTGCCCTTTAGGCTTTTATGATACTTCACGTCTGCTGTCTGTGTCCCAATGCCATGTATATCATCTTGAAGCATCCTCCAGCTGTTCAAATGAGTTGGAGTACACATCTTCCCTGTCACCCTCCCACACTGCCACCCCAAGAAAGGTGGAATTGTAATTCTGTGAGACATGGCTGCACTGAGGTGCAAGAGATATTTTGTCCACAGCGACATTACATGTTTACCTTGTCAGGTGATTATTGCTTCTAGTCCAGGGTGGGCAACAACTTTTGGATTGCATTTCACAGCATCCCCTCTGTTCTATGCTGACTAGGACTGATGGGAATATCAAAACAAATCTAAAGGGTCACAGTTCCCCCTGTCTAGTCCAGGCCATCCTCTGTGGCTTGCATGAACATTGTATCTTCAAGCATTCCTTGCACTGTGTGTGCTTTCTTTATCAAGCATCCTGTTGACTCTGTTTCTCAAGTCACCTTCCTCTTTCTGCACCAGTGTTCGGCAAGAAACTTGAAGAATATCTCAGAGCTTTTTATTGGCTCAGAAAGCAGTTCTGCACCCAACGGCTCCTCTGTATGACCAGAGGAGAAACAGGTAGGATTGCTGTCATATCAGAGAGACAAACATTGCATGTATGTACAAAGCAAAACTGTAAGCTAAGAGACGGTGGCTTCTCCATAGCCATCCTATAAATTGGATTTGTATCCACATTTTGAATCCACATTTCCTGCAGTTCCAACCAAAGGATCAAGCCACTCTACGTTGCTCATAGGTCAGAGTGGGCAATTAAATGGATCTGAGGATCCACCAAGCAGGATCCACTATAGGCAATGCCACTTCAAATCGGAAGTGTTTGGTAGCCACCTCGTTTTTTTCTTTCCTCTTTGGCATAACAGAGCATAAGGCACATCTTGTTTTGAATGATAATTGTCTTCATGAGTACAATTATTGTATTCTTTTTGGTAGAATCAAAGATATAGCCATTAGTCTTAGAATCAGTACGTGAGAGATCTTGTAGCACTTTTGAGACTAACTGAAAGAAAGAAATTGGCAGCATGAACTTCATAGACTTCAGTCTACTAAACTACTGAGGAGTTGAGGTGTTTTTTTTAAGGGCAGGATGACAAAGTGCAGCCTCTAGGGCTGGCTGTGGCACCATTGCCCCAAGGTCTAACTTCTTTGTCCCCAAATATCCTTTAGATGATGTGGGGTTATTTTCATCACGCTCCTCCCTGCCAATTGAGCCAAGACTGGTCTTTTTTTTTAAAAGAGGCAATACTTCCCACGCTCCGGTTAAAAGGCTTTCCTGGACCCAGGGAACCTAAAACCATGGTTACCAATGCCCTAAGTGCTCTATAGGCATTTGGGGAAAGATAATAGTTTTTTAGTTGGGTGCAGCCTCCAGTATCTCCTAGGGGCTAAGGCTACCCCCTGGTCTTCCACTGTTGCTACACCTGGGTAAAGGAGTTTGGGATTCTGAATTCCCATCTTGCCCATCTCTGTCCTGGATGGTTTTGCGTGGCTCGAACTATTCGTCGTCTTGCTACTGAATTCAGTGGTAGGATAGATGCTTTGCATGGCTATTTTAAACCTCACACCTTCCCTTTTTTCTCTCTCTACACCACCCCCACAGCTAGACCAGCGTGCACTCGAGCACTCACCGGATTTCAATATGTCTGACCAAGTAACACAAGATCCTAAGTGACGAAGAGCTGAACTATTTCCAGGTGCGTTTCCACCTTAACAACTGGGGGCTGGAATGGGGAAAGGCAGCTGAAAATCAGCCTGATTCCTCAGAATCTCTCTTTGCAATGATGGATCCAGCAGACTTCTGGTATTGGACTGTGCTTCGGTCCTTTTAAAAAGGAACTTTTAGGCCTTAAACACTTGGAGTGAAACTGCACACAACTGCCTCTTAAAGGCTGGGATGAAAGTAGCTTCAGCTTCTGGTGAGTGCTTTGTTTCTTTGTTTTTGGCAAAATGTGTTTTTAAATTTGTAAACAGTGGCTGCTGGAATTTCGGGAGCGTCGTTGAATAAGACTGATGGTGAGGGGCACAATTGGTATTATGTGTCCCTGCATTCTTTTTGTCCCTCACTATCACAATTATGCCATTATTATTATTTCCCATTCTAAACAAAGCAGTGCTAACGGCTCCAGAAGAATCTTAACAGTGGCCGGTTACACACCGGCACTTGGGACGTGTCCGCAGGACGTCCATTTTAAAAAAGGGGCATCTCTTCGGACGCCTTGGGTCTAATACGGACTTGTACAATATGGCGCAGCCGTTCCACACGGCCGGAGCCATCTTACGTATCGGACACATAGCGTCCGAACGTGTCGTGGCACCTATGATGTCATGAATGCGCAAGTGGCGCCCGCGACGTCATAGAGGCGACGCAAGAAGGAGCTCCATTTTGGAGCTCCTTTTTGGCTCCACGCGGGAGCCGCGCGGTGTGCTGGCTGCGGCTCCCGCACGGAGCAAGCGGTGCGGCGGCAGACCGCCTCAAAGCGGCGGTCCTATAAAACCCGCAGTGACACTCTGCTAAGTGTCACACTAAAGAAACCTGCTGCCTTTTGGTACAGTTACGTCTTCTTATCAAAATAGTTCCAAAATTGTCCATATGGGTAGCTGAGATAGTGACACTTTTTGCTTTCTGCTGCGTCCACTGTACCCAGACTTTATTGCAAGCACAAAATGATTAAAATATGGTTAAAATTACCTTCAGGCTATGTGTATAGTGTATATACGAATCAAATGAATTTCATATTAGACTTGGGCCCCACTCCAAGGTACCTCATTAGTATATGGAAATGAGACAAAATCCAACCCCCCCCCCTCGAAAATCTAAAACTCTTGTGATCCCAGCATTTCAGATGGGAGACCCATCTCTACCTATAAGGACGATATTGTCTGAAAATCATATTGTAAACTCTATATTCTTGGTTCTTTTAAACTGTATGCTTACGTCTGCTTGGAAAGTGAGGTTTCCTTTGTCAGTGTTCTGTGGCATTAAAAATAGACAGCAAAGGTGTTTTTTTTACCCTGAGATTTAAACAACCTTCTCCCCAAACCACCATTCAGACTGTTTCTCCAGGCAAGGATTTATTCTACTGTGGTTTCAGTTCACATAATCTGTTCTTGCCGTCTTAATTCTCAAGGCAGATTTACCCTGTCAGCCTCTGAGCATCGTCCTTGAAAAAGATCTTGGGTCTTAAAAGTTTGAGTACCTTGACAAAATAGCTGGTCTAGTTGAAAAGACACAGTCTCACGTATTCTGATTCAAAGGGTCTTGTTCAGTTATATATGTACTGGACAGTTGGAAAAAAGCATTTCTGTACTTGGCTGAAGATTATTGAAGGTCAGGAAATAGGACCTGTTAGGCCTAAAGTGGGCATCCTTTGGCTTTACAGGACAACTCATAGAAATTCCAACCAGCATGGCCACTAATAAGAAAATAAGGGTATTATCTTCTCAAACCTCAGGAGGATCAAAGATTCACCATTCCTCTTCTATAGGATTAGATATTAGTCAGTTGACTATCCTGAAGGACCCGCTTTCCCTAATAACCTTTGCTATTATATCTTCATTGCTTCCAAACCATCTTTCTGATAGACTTTGGCTGTTGAATTAATGCAGTTTGACATCACTTTCACTGCCATGGTTTCATCCTATGGAATCCTGAGATTTGTAGTTTGTTGTGACACCCGAGCTCTCTGACAAAGAAGGCTAAATAGCTCCCCAAACTACAGTTGCCAAAATTTCATAACATTGAGTCACGGCAGTTAAAGCAGTGTCAAACTGCATTAATGTAGTTTACATCTACAGTGTAGATGTAGCCTCTAAACTTTATATAGTTTTGAATCCATTTAATCCCAATCTTAAATACTTTGTCAATGACAGGTGGCCAGCAATACAGATTTTTCCTGTATCTCCTATTTTGGTTTGAGAATTCAGTGCTCATCCAGCCTTGCCTTCTACATCCTTTGGTCCCTTGATTTGTATTTGTGGATGATATCTTCTGTTTCTGTTGATGGCATTGGGATTCATCCTCCACCCTTGAATAAGCAAGACAGGAAATACCTTGTTTTTGTTTTCTTCAGGAGATTAGTGATTCTAAAACCAATGACTGTGTGATGGATTCCACAGTTGCAGGAAACATGCACAGTTAGGGGCATTAATATCCCAAGAGTTACTGAGTGGTCAGCTTCTTCATGTGCAGGCATGATGCTTCACAGGTAGCCATGATGCTTTATTTTTAGAGTAATAGCAATGATTAAATATTGGAAGGAATGTCAAGGATGGAGCAAGCTTGTTTTCTGCTACTCCAGAGACTAGGACCTGGAGCAACGGATTCAAACTATAAGAAAAGAGATTCTACCTAAACATTAGGGAGAACATCCAGTCAGTAAGAGCTGTTCAACAGTAGAAGAGTGTGGTGGAGTCTCCTTCTTTGGAGGTTTTTAAATGGAGGCTGAATGGCCATCTGTTGGGAGTACAATGCGCCCTTTTTTTACGTGGGGGATCCATTCCAGACCCCCCCCCTGCATAAAAAAAGCATATGCTTGAGCCCCATTGAAAGTAATGGGGCTTGTGCATGTGGCGTTGGCGCAGCAGCGCACAGGTGCCTCAGGCATGTGCCCCATCCCGCGCAGCCCCCTCACAATTTTCAGCATATGCTGAAATGTCCACGTATAACACGGGCGCACTGTACTTTGATTGTGTTTTCCTGCATGGCAGAATGAAGTTGGACTGGATGACCCTTGAGGTCTTTTCCTACTCTGATTTTATGGTTCTCCTTGTTCTTATTGGCTTCCTGGTTTCTCTTGGGAAGTAGAAGTCCTGCTTTGGAAACCCATTAGCCCCTCAAGCTCTAGAAGATGTGAAAATGGTGGTCTGGAAGAACACGACAGATGGGGTCCAGGACAACGGCCTGACGCTCAATGGTAACTATAGCAGAGAGCTCTTCCGCATCTGGCCCAGGGGGCTGATCTCAGAATTCTTGACGGATGAGAAAGAGGGATGACAGCTGAGTGACACTGTATGTCTAGCCCAAGGCTGTGCTTTGATGCTATGGCTGTTCATCCAGTTAGACCCTACCCCTAAGGGCACCAGTGCTGCTGCTTTGAAACCGGCTGCGTCCTTTAACTTGAAAAGTCGTGTTGCTAGAACACACTTCTACTTTAATAGACATTCCTTGTTCCCTGTTGCCGCTCTGTGTGGATTTCATCCTGTTTCAATAACCCTGGGAACAACTTGACAGTTTCACTGAGAGAAGAAAGGCAAATGATGGGGGAAAGTAAGGGAGCTCTTTTACTGCTGCACTGGGAGAGAAGCAGGAATGTGAATCGGGGAAAGTTCCTTGAATAAAATAATTTATAGGAGCATTTGAGGTTAAATCAATACTGCAAAACAGAGTCTTCTATGCATGATGCCTCCAAGCTGGGAATTTGAGCTGCAGAAATTATACACATGCCCCAGTTACAACATGTTGCTGTTAAAGAGCAAAGGCCAGTCTATGCAGCTAGTGGGTGTGCACCAGTTTTACTTTTTTAAAATCCCAATTTTTTAGTGTAACCCTTTTTTATTTTGTGTTTGTTTATTTAAAACAGGTAATTTTTTCATTTATGTTTCAATGAAAAAAACCTAAACTTGCTTATTAATATTGGGCAACATTATTTTATCTTTTAGTAAACTTGATCAAGCAAGTTTTAATGCTTTCTAACATTAATAATCCAAAGGCTTTGATATGATGCACATCGGTCGATATGACAACCATTTTTACTGCTTATTATTCCTATTAAATATGTCAAATATGTAGAATATGCATTATAAAAGGAGCCAGTGTGGTGTAGTGATTTGAGTGTTGGACTGTGACTCTGGGGACCAGGGTTTGAATCCCAGCTCAGCCACGTAAACCCAATGGTTGACTTTGGGCAAGTCACAGTCTCTCAGCCTCAGAGAAGGCAATGGCAAATCCCCTCTGGAGAAAATTGCCAAGAAAACCCCATGATAGGTTCACTTTAGGGCTGCCATTAGTCAGAAACGACTTGAAGTCAAACAGTAGCAATACATAACAAAACATACAAATTACTCTCAGAGTTGTTTTGGTTGAACTCAAGTTAATGGCAGGATTTATTTCTGATTGTCATTTTGTACACTACAAATTAAAGTGATTAAAAAGAAGCAATGAACAACTCCCAATACACTGTTAAAGACTTTAAAGTTAAAGACTGCTTTAAATTCAAACAGTCTTTGTTATTTTAGCAAGAAGGTTGGGAAATAGTAATAATAACCAGACCTGAGAATGTTCCATTTGGGGCAGTTCTGTTGTAGCTTTTTGTTACTGTACATTCATGCTTGGATCTGATCTTCCTCTCCTCTCATCCAGGATTCCTGTTCCTCAATACTCTCTTTATCCAGCGAGGACGACATGAAACCACATGGACCATCCTACGCCGCTTTGGCTATGATGATGCACTAGAACTGATGGATGACTATCTCTGCCCACCGTGAGTAGATCATGTCCCTTTTAGATTGTTTGGGAGGAAGGAAAAGATATTACTGATATATGAAACTATGGAAAGAAAGATTTTGAACCCTAATGAACTTCTTTTCTTACCATTGTGATTTTCTCCAAATTCAGTCAGCCAGGCTGGCTGGGGCTGATATGTTCCAGAACATCCAGAAGAATCAAGTTGAGAAAGATTAAGCAAGCTTTGCATACTAACATTCCTAAGGTGTATATGATTTTGAATGAGAACCATCATGGTGGAGTGTTTTGAGTGCTGGACTATGACCCTAGAGGTCAGTTCCCTGCTCTGCCACCGAGTAACCTTGGACAAGTCACACATTCTCAGTCCCAGAAAACCCCCTGATAGGTCCACCTTAGGGTCACCATAAGTCGGAAATGACTTGAAGGTGCATAACAACATCATTTTCTACCTGTCTAGAGTTTCCCTTATGGTGGGTCACAGTCACATGTTTTACACTCAAGTAATCAGTGACTGAAAAGAGACCGTGAAGACTGCAGGAGTCTCAGAGTTCTCCTTGTAAGATTCTGCCTTGACCTGGGCAACTTGCCTTTTTTCAGGATCCAGGTGCCTCACGACTGCTCCACAGAACTCAACCACTTTGCCTACCAGTTTCTGCAGAGGATGTTTGAGAAGCATGACAAGGTGAGCTTCATAGTGGCACAAGCAATGATAGAGACAATCCTTTGCAAGTCACTGTGCCTCTCCCAGTTCAGTATTATTTGAACCCAGCTGAATAAAACTATCATGGCCCCTGTTAAGCCATTTGCATCTTGCTGCTTCTCCCTTTGTGCACATTCACCATCTAAAATAACCTATAAACTGTTGTGTAGCTGAGCATATAAGAACTGTTTGCTGCATAGTTCTGGAAATACAGTTCTGATACTCGCCCAACTGGCATGGCCATCTTGGCTGCTGGATTATGGGAGCTGTGGTCCAGAAAAGTAACCTTTCCAGACTCTGACTGAATCTTCCAAAGTGTCCTGTCTAGTCCCACATCCTGGTTCCAGTGGAGGCCAGAGAAAGTTTTCCAGAAAGCTCCCAGTGGAATTTGAAGGCAGCCCTTTGGTTCTCATTCTTGTCCACTGATCCTTGAAGCTGCACTACCTCTGAACTAGCAAGTCTCATTTTGGACTTAGTATCTGTACAGATAAAGACAAATATGCAACCATCCATAAATCATCACTGCACCCATAATCTATAGCTCCTGGTCGCACATCCTTTGCCCCACAGACTCCCTCTGCTACTAAAGGGCAAGTGATAATAGAAGAAACCTCTCTGAAAAAAGGAGACAAACTCTGCACTGCTATTCATCCAGAAACCTGGCCAGACTGATGTTTCCTTTAATGGCAGTGGGAGAGAAAGTACATCCTCTGATGGTTAGGTCTTGATCTTTGATTGAGGCAATGATGGTAGCAAGAGGTGAGATAAATGCAGGATGTTGGTTAGCTGCCATTTCTTTCCCCTGCTTATCTGTAGGACCGTGATGGAGCCCTCTCCCCTGCTGAGCTGCAGAGCTTCTTTAATGTGTTCCCCTATGTGCCCTGGGGTCCTGAGCTCTACCACACGGTATGCACCACTGATAAAGGCCTGCTTTCCCTGCATGGATTCCTCTGCCAGTGGACGTAAGCGCAGCCCCTCTCTGCCTTCCCTCCTTAAAACCAGTTTGCTTCATGCTTGGTGAGCTCCTCCCTTGTTCCCTGTAACGGGCAGCCTTCTGTGTGTTCGGATTTTCCTAGGCTGGTTGCCTATCTGGATGTACATCGCTGCCTGGAGCATCTGGGCTACCTGGGTTACCCCATCTTCTCTGAACAGGACTCACAGGTTCATGCTATCACAGGTGGGTCATCTCACTTCTACTTTACGAACCTCAAACACACTTGAAGACAGGACAGGGGGTACTGTCATGGAACAATGGCAGATTTTGTCCTCTCTGCTGCCACCCAAGCCTCTGCTTCTGAGTTCAATACTGGGAAGACTGGGAGTAATCTGTCACCTTTGGAAATGAAGGGGCGTCAAATAAACAATCTGCCTGCATAGATAACAGTAGCTTTTTGCAGAGACTTTCCAGTCACAGATGGAAGGGGAGGCACCATAAACACCATTTTCTCATTTCCCACTTCTCCCCCTTCCTGCTTTCTTCTGCTCCAGTTACACGGGAGAAAAGGATTGACTTGGAGAAGGGCCAAACCCATCGGAATGTTTTCCTCTGCAAAGTGGTTGGATCCCGAGGTGCTGGCAAATCTGCATTCCTGCAGGCCTTCCTTGGGAAGACCTTGACTGTGAGTGTACAGGATTCTCCCCCTTGCCTTTTGTTCAACCCTCCTTCATTTTCATCCTATCGTGTGATGATTCCGAAAAGGCAGACAAACTCATGGGAGGCAAGTCTGAATGAGAGAGGGGGAATTGTAAGGAAATCTCTGCATTCAGTTTTCTCATTCATTTCTGGCTTTTTGCAAATGCAAATTCAGTGTGATGCTTGACCTTTGAGCCTAGGAGTCCATTTCTACCATGGGTTTGCCGTGAAACATTGAACAAGTAACATCCAGCTCTTACCATTATGCTCCTTCTCCAGTCTGTCTGATGGGATGAACTCAGATCAAATCATAAAATGTCTCTTATTCCCATTTTACAGATAGAGAACTGAGACTGAGCTTGAACAGGAATCCACAATCAAACTGCGCCTGAGATTTGTGTTCCAAATTATTGTCTCTTCTTTCTGATATCCTGTATACTTAAAGCTTCAGCCTACTTTTTCTTCTTGACTCATTTGCTGGACAGCCCTGAGCTTTTCTTCTGAGGCTGCTGCCATACTGCAGAATTCATGTAATTTAACTGCCATGGCTCCATCCTATGGAATCTTGGAATTTGTAGTTTGTTGTAGCACCAGAGTCACATTTTTCTGACTAAGGAAATGCCTTCTGGTCTGGGGCCCAAGATCATCACTCTGTTTTGGCTTCAAAGGTGTTGCTCATCTCATCTTTTCTAAACTCATATTTCTATGCCAGGGGCTTCTGAGACACCAAAACATAATTATTTCTGCTTTCTTTTGTATCCAGGCCCAGAGTGAATCCAAGGGAAAGGAGTTCTCCTATACTATTAACACTGTGCAAGTTAACGGGCAGGAAAAGTATTTAATAGTAAGTCTTTCTATTGCGGTTCTTCAAAATGTACTGTATTGCTTTGTTTGCAATAATATTTGGATCTAAATATTGATGCTAATACTTCTTATCTCCCTATCATTAATTTTTTGTTGGGAATAAAACTAATGGATGTTCTCCGCTCTTTTGAGGGGGTGAGGAATGAACATATATAGTGTGAGCCAAAAAGTGCCTTGGAGTTGCCAAAAAATGGTTCAGAAATAGTGAATTCCCTCTTTGCATTTCTCTCCAGCTGCACGAGATTGATGCCGACATGGAGTTTGTGAAGGCATCAGATGCATTTTGTGATGTTGCCTGTTTGTTATATGATCTGACGGACCACAAGTCTTTCAACTACTGTGCAAGCATTTATAAGGTGAGCTTTGTTCCTTTCTGCTCCCCAGACAAGTAACTCATTGGACCAGTGTTTTCAGAAAGAGGGGATACTGCCAAGGAAAGGTCTGTAGGACAAGATCAAGATTAGATTGTTAGGTTCTGGACACCTCCAACCCTATGGGTTAGGCAGTGGCAGTTGGATGCTTACAAACAGGGAAAGAATTGTGCCTGGTTTAGCCACATAAGAGATCTGAAAAGTTACTTTCTTTGGACTACATCACAGAATTCCTCAGCTAGGATGACCAGTAGTCATGAGGTATTTCAGTAGATATAGTGAAGAGTACCCTTTTCTAAGTTCTCAATTTATATGATTCTCAGAAAGCTGCATTAGTTGCATGTTCAGCTCCAAGCCCAATTTGAGATGCTGGTGCTAACCTTTAGAGCTGAAGAAGCTTGGGATTTGCAGGATTGTTTCTCCCTCCAGCAGCTAGCCTGGGATTTAAGATCATCACAGGAAGGTCTTCTCCATGTACCTTAGATACACAGCATATCTGCAAAAGAGAGTTAGAGCAATGTGTAGTCAAAGGCTTTCATGGCCGGCATCCATAGTTTTTTTGTGGGTTTTTCAAGCTGTGTGGCCATGTTCAAGTTGAGTTTGTTTTTGACGTTTTGCTAGCATTTGTGGCTGGCATCTTCAGAGAATGCTGGCATGGAAGAGAGTGGTGTATATATATACTATGTGACCTTGGGTTGGGAGGAGTGGTTTCCATGTTAATCTGTGTATTGTTCTGTTGTTGAATGGCAAGGCCTCAGGATGGGAGGATATTAAAGGAGGATTTGTGTCTGTTTAATTAGAGATCCCTTGTTTGCTGGGAAAATCCCTATCCCTGGGTGGTTTTCATTTGCACTTGCTAGGTATTGATTTTAGTGTTTTTCAGGACTGGTAGTCAAACTTAGCTAACTTTAAGGGTTTCTTCTTTCCTGTTGAAGTTGTCCAGGTCTTTGTGGATTTCAATGGCTTCCCTGTGCATTCTGACCTGGTAGTTGTTGGCATGGCCCAGACTTTCAGTGTTTTCAAATAGCATTTTATGCCCAGGATGGTTTATAACATGTTCTGCTACTGCTGATTTTTCTGGCTAACCCAGTCTGCAATGCCTCTCATGTTCCTGAGACTCTCATGAGAGTTAGAACACTTTATATCAGCAGTTTTTTGTCCTCTCCTGTTGCAGAGGCTGCAGTCAAAGACTATAATCATTATTTCATGTGTGGTTCATGTGCCTTAAAATTCATTATTTTTGGAAAAAGATATCACTGCAAATCAGAGTGTATTGAATACACTAGTATGTTTGGAATGAGACAGAGATTAATGGAAAGATATTGGAGCTATTGTGGATTATGGATTATGGAGCCCCACCTAGAATATTGTGTCCAGTTCTGGGCGCCACAATTCAGAAAGGACATTGAGAAACTGGAGCGTGTCCAAAGGAGGGCGACAAAAATGGTGAAAGGTCTGGAAACCATGCCCTATGAGGAACGACTTAGGGAGCTGGGGATGTTTAGCCTGGAGAAAAGAAGGTTAAGAGGTGATATGATCGCCCTGTTTAAATATTTGAAGGGATGTCATATTGAAGAGGGAGCAAGCTTGTTTTCTGCTGCTCCAGAGAACAGGACCTGGAACAATGGATGCAAGCTGCAGGAAAAGAGATTCCACCTGAACATTAGGAGGAACTTCCTGACAGTAAGGGCTGTTCGACAATGGAATGCACTCCCTCGGAGGGTGATAGAGTCTCCTTCCTTGGAGGTCTTTAAACAGAGGCTGGATGGCCATCTGTCAGGGATGCTTTGATTTGGATTTCCTGCATGGCAGGGGGTTGGACTGGATGGCCCTAGTGGTCTCTTCCAACTCTATGATTCTATGATTCTATGATAATTGTTTTCCTGCTTTGATATGTTTTATCATTAATGGCAATGAAAGAGAAAGTAAAATTGCCATTTTATCATTAATTGCTATTTAGTTGTTCTAACTATATTTGCTTACTGCCATGGCATCCATAAGGAGGGGAAGTGGTTCTAAAAATTTTTTTATAGATGAGACATAAATATAGGTAAGGAGAGCAGATGCAAGCTGTTGCTTAATGTTAGAGACTCCATTATCAGCAACAATGGCTTTAAAAGCCTTCTCTGCAAATAACCTCCTCAAAGCCATTTATGCTTGTGGCCTTCACAGGCATCCTATGACAGCATGTTCCATTGCTGTACAAAGACATTCCCTTCCCCTTTCTTGAGGTTGTAAATCTTCTACCTGTCAGTTTTATTGGATAACAAAAGGGTTAGTATCTTGAGGGTGAATACTTTCTCTCTTATTCCCTTTTCCCTCAGCGCTGTTGGTTCATTTATGAATATTTATAAATCACTTAATATTGGAACATTTCCAAGTGGTATACAACAATAATCAAAGGTGCACTGTTGCTGGAGCCTTTCCGCTATTATCCTTGATTTTGATGGTAAAAATGTTTAAAAGATTTAAAAGTACACACCTTTTTGGAGACTGAGCAGCTGTGGATCTTAGGACTGGAGTGTGCCTTTGGTACAGCTTTTGGACTCTTAGGATGCATGCATCATTGAAATACCATACCTCCAAAGTGACTCAAAGCAGCTTTATTTTGGCCTGTCTGTAACAGGCCTTAGAATCTTCATTGGGTCTCTTTTTTAAAGCTGGGTAGGAACTTTTCCCATTTCAAATGTTCTGTTAACCCAAGTCTTACAGATCACAGTATCCTTGTTAAAACAAAGGAATGGGGATGAAAACCAGACAATAAGAGCAGGAGGGGAGTCAAATAAGTGTTGGCCGAGTTCTGCTACAAAACCCCCGAATCCTTATTCCTGCATGGCAGGAGATAAGACTGGATGGCCTTTCTGGTCTCTTCCACCTCTATGATTCTATGGTTGTTCTGTGTTTCAACACTCATTTTCCCTGTTAATTGTTGTCTCCTCAGCAACACTACATGGATGGACAGATCCCTTGCCTCTTTGTGGCCACTAAGGCAGACTTGCCTGAGACGTCTCCGCAGCATGGCCTCTCACCCGCCGAGTTCTGCTACAAACACCGCCTCCCGCCACCGTTTTACTTCACTTGTAATGGACAGGGTCTGCCTAGCCCTGCTGTCTACACAAAGCTGGCCACAGCCGCCACCTTCCCGTTAGTATCTCCTTCCACTCCTGTTCATATTCCTTTCAGTGGATATTAGGAGTACTTCTTCCAGGCTGTCTAAGCCATTTTGGCACCTGTGGCCAAAAAAAGGACTAATGAGAGTATTTGAGCCATACTACTGAATACTTGTATACCTTCATGTGTCCAGGGCACTCTGCATGTCTTATCTAGTTGTACTCCGTACAATAACCCAGTAAGATATTACAAACTGTATGCTAGCAGAAGGCAGTGGACAGCATTTATTAAGGTAGAAGGTGGTCTTGCTTAGTGAGTTCATGTCAGAGGGAGAGATTCAAATTGGTGACTTCTGGGTTTATGTATCACTCTTAAGTTCTGTGCTGCACCATCATAGCAAGATTTTAGCATTTACTAAGCCAGCTGTTATTCACAGTGTTGAAAGTGTGAAGTTTGAAGGGAGTAGCTTTATGCTTAGCAATTGGGCTGTATCTAAGCATTCTGATTCAAGTCAAACTGAACATAGACACCATTTGGGCATCGCCTTTTAGGTTCCTTGATTAGGTCCAGTCCTCCCTACAGTGCCTGAGCTGTTTGCTTTAGCAAAGTGAGATGAAGGACTTTGTTCCATCTCCAGCATGGAAAACAGCTTCAGCTGCCAGTCCAGCCAGCTTGTTCAGTGACATGCAAGGTGAAGAAGAGTCATCTTGTCTTGGGCAGGCCTTGTTCCAGGACAAAGAGCTCAAAAGAGCTTGATGAGTCAAATCTTTTTGGAGCTAAGTAAGTGGATGGGAAACTACTTGGAACCATGGTGTGTACTATCTTAAGTTCTGCAGAAGAAGGCAATATAGAAATGTAGTAAAATTTTAACCATAATGAATTGTTTGTATTGCACATTCTCCACAATATATTGTGCTCAAAGCTTGTTTACGGAATAGAGAGTTTTAAATGCAGTAACCATAGTTACAGTATCATTACAGTTCCAAGTTAATACTTCAACACTTTCTTTAAAGGATATCAAAATTTCAAATAAGTATACAACATATGTCGATGAGCTACTTCACAGTATACAGTCCTCATAGCATTAGCAGTGTACTCATAGGCCAAACATTCATTCAGCAGTTCCTGTTAACTAGTAGCCAAAAAGAGAAAAAAGAAAGTGAAATAACTGCAAGGCACTTGAGGCAGTCTACCCTCAATCTACAGGAAAAGACCCACTTCTCAATAGGTTTCCATCTCTCAAGACCACATCCTCGTGGTTTACCCCCTCTTAACCAGGGGTATTCACACATCATGATCAGCTATGGTTTGTGATAGCCATAGTTCGTTCCTTGAGCCACAACTTGCATAGGGGGGAAAAAAACAAACAGTAACATGTCTAGATAGTGTCTCTTCTGCTGCTTGTGTCATTTTCAGAGTGGATAGCCTGAGAAACCAGCCAGGGTAAAGCCATTGTATGACAACAAGTCATTGTTTCAAAAGACAGAGGTTTGTAAGCCATCAGGTAAACCATGCCTTCCAATTGAGGTTTGTAGTTGGTTAAAAAAACATAGCTTAGATTAGTGGAGGTATGTTCACATGTGTTGTATGTGTGTTGTGTGCCTTCAAATTGTTTCCAACTTACGATAATCCTAAAACGAACCTATCACAGAATTTTTTTGGCATGTTTCTTTAGAGGGGAGTTGTCTTTGCCATCCTTTGAGGCTGAGAGAGAGTCACTTACTTAGGGTCACCAAGTGGGTTTTCATAGCCGAGCAGAGATTTGAACCCTGGTCTCCTGAGTCCTAGTCCAGTGCTCATACCACTACACCACACTTGCTCTTGCATGTTCACACCGCAAACTAGATTTCAGAAAGCTATGCCATAGCTTGTTGTGATGTGCAAATGTGTTTCACCAAGTGAGGCAAGGCAGAGGAAGCCTCTACTCGGGCAGGCATCCTCAGTAATAGGTGTTGTGCTAAAAGGCAACACAAAAACCTTCATATGCCAGAAGGCATGGCTTAATCCCAAGTAACTCTGGCAAGCTTCTATAGTTATACTCAAAGGGTCACAATGTCCCCTCTCTGTTCCTTCCAGAAGTAGCTTCATTTATGAAGGCTCCCATATTACAAGTGAGAGCCAGCCAGTGCGGTTAGCCAGGTCCTGCTGATCACTTTTATTTTTTAATCCTGATGCCCAAAGAAGAGTTCTGTGTAGCTCAAAGGCAAGCCCTTTTGATGTTGGGGACAAAATAAAATGCTGTTTGGTACACTCTGCACCTTGGACAAGACAAACGTGACCCAGCCACCAAAGCTTGGCCTAGCCCATTATTTTACCAGGACAAGAGCTTGCAGGGGAACGTGCTGTGTTTCCCCGGCTCATATAAATGTAATCATCTCCCCAGGGAGGATGGGAAATCCATTATTTATACCCTACTAAATCCAGAAAGGGCAGAGGAGAGCAAGCCAGTCTTGGGCCCTGCATTAAGAGCTTTATTTATTTATACCACAATTCTTAAAACATCCTAATATATCTGTGAAGGGGGGAGGAAAGGGAGGTGGAAGCACAAGTGATAAAAGAAATATATGTTGAAAGAAGGCTAGAAAAAGTGCTCTGTATGAGTGATAACATCCATTCCTTTTCAAGGATCTAATTTTATCTTGGTTCCTTTGATATTCAGCTTGTCCATGTGGAGACAGATGCCATTGGTTGGGCTATATGTCTGCTAGTTACTGGAAATGTTACTATCCATCTGGATGGGGCTGTGTTACTGAAGCCTCTGGTCCAGCTCTTTTCTTTTACTGCTTCTGCTATTTCTCTCTCTCTCTCTCTCAGAACCTTATTTCATCTGTATTCTTGGCCTGTTACAGACTGCCAAAATAAAGCTGCTTTGGGTCTCTTTGGAGGTATGCTGTTTAAATGATGCATGCATCCTAAGAATCCGGAAACTGCACCAAAGCTGCACTCCAGTGCTTAGGAATGGAGTGTGGCTTTGGTGCGACCTCCAGACTCTTAGGACCCATGCATCATTTAAACAGCATACCTCCAAAGAGACTCGAAGCAGCTTTATTTTGGCAGTCTGTAACAGGCCCTTGTTTCAGCTCCCTTTGGCCTAAATCTCATGATGATGATGATTTACTTGTACTTATAGCCCACCTTTCTCCCACTATAAGGCTAACAGCCAGTTTGAAACAGTACACCTGGCCCTGCATATCCACAGAGTTTTCATCTGTGGATTCAAACATCCACGGCTTGCAAAATATTTTTTAAAATATATAAATTCCAAAAAGCAAACCTCAGATAATACTGATCCATCTTAGAATACTATAAAAGTTGGGAGCCTTAAGTAGATGTCTTCCTTACTTTTGGTGCTTTTCCACCAGGTACTCTCTGTTTCAATAAGGCTTGGCTTGGAGGATTCACAGAATTGGTGTAGAGGCAAGAGTGGATCATGGCTTTTTCAAACATGGAAGTTTATTTTATTTTTACCTCCATAACAGGAATAGGTACCGAAGGAGCATGACCTAGAAAGGCACAGCGATTGCTCTTTTCTGGTACAAATTATTCAGAAGTTATCACACTATTTATACCCATGCTAAGTAGAAAGCATTGGCGTAATATCTTTTGCTGAGCCCAACCTGGAACATATGCATGGGAACCGGGCAAAGGAGTACAGGAGTCATTTGCTCCCTAAACCCCGTGCTAAAATGGAGCGAGGTATTTAAATGGGGGGAATTGTATGTGTTACGCAAATCGAAATTAATGTGTATTTGCTTAGGATGCATAATTTATTTTGCATCTACTAGCCTGAAAGGGATGAAAGTGCTACACCAGGCCGTAAAAGCCCAACCCCACTTAGTGTGAATGTTGCAGGGTTTGTTGGCCAACCTCCAGCATCTCCATTTTGAAGGGGATTTTGGGATAGATGATATTGGAAATATCTCTGCCAAAGACCCTTCAGAGCTGTTTACAATGCTGGGCTACAGGAGATGAATTAAGAGGCTATCTTGCTCTCAGTAACTTCTTGTGTTCTGGGGAAGAGATTGTACCAAGAGCCTGGAAATGTGGGATTTTTTTGTGGGGAGGAACAGCTAAAACCTCTAAGAATATACCAGCAAGTAAGCAGTTAGAGAGTTGGATTATGACTCTAGAGCCTAGGGTTCGATTCCCCGCTCAGCCATGAAATTCCCTGGGTGACCCTGGGAAAGTCATACGCTCTCAGCCTCAGGGGAAGGCAATGACAAACCTCCCCTGAAGAAACCACCACAACAAGAAGGAAGTAATGGAAATTGTGGGTGTACTCAGTACCCCAGCACACATAAGCAGAGATGGAGGACATGTGGCCAGCGCAGGGAGTATTGGGCTAAGTGAACCACGATTGTATCTATCTATCTGTAGAAAGAATGCTGTGTGACACCACTTTAACTGCCATGGCTCCACCCTATAGAATCCTGGGATTTGTAGCTTTGCGAGGCACCAGCACTCTGTGGCAGAGAAAGCTAAAGACCTTGCAAAACTGCAAATCCCAGGATTCCATAGTGTGAAGCTATAGCACTTAAAGTAGTGTCAAACTGCCTTACTCCTATAGTTGCTTCTCTTGACTCATACTGGTGTGTTCCCCTACACTACTGGGCTGTAGAAATGAATCTCTTTTGGTCTTTACTTTCCATTTCTTTTTTAAATTTGCATTACCCTTTGAGCTAAATGGCTGATTCTCTTGTCTTACAGGCACCTAAATGACATTGACCTGGGAGCTGCCTCCTTCTGGATCAGGGTCGCTTTGGGAGCCACGGTTGCCGCCATTGTGGGCGTCACTCTCTACAAAGCGATGGCGAAGAACAAATAGAGGAAGAGGAAGAGGAGAACGTATTAGGGCCCTCTTTTTTCCTCTGCCTTTTCCTCACCCAGCTCCACAAGACCAGCTTCATTGGCCCCGAGCAAGTGGCACGCTGCAGAAGAAATGGGCAAGGGGAAGAAAATGGCTGCAGGAGAATGGCTTGACCTCCTTTTCTCTCATTGTGGGGGCAAGGATAGGATGGATGGCAGCCATTGCACCAGCAGAAGCAGATATTGTCACAGAGTCATCCCGCTGGCATGGGCAAGACTCACCTTCTCATTCCATCTCCTCAAAGAAGTACATTTTTGCACACTCAGGGAGTGCCTCCCCTCAGCCATAGCTTCAGTTACCTCGCAGCTGCCTCCTTTGCGCTCCTAGATGTATCTCAAGGCTCCGCTTCATTTTTTTACAACTCGGGGAGGTCTTCAATGTCTGAAGCTGTTGCAACAAAATGAATTGTTGTTGTTATTTTTTAACAAAGACTTGTGTTTTATGGGGACATTCAGGCTCAAGGAGGGCCTTAGAAAGCCTTGCGAAATCACTGTGTGCCATTTGGTTCTCAAAGCTGTAGCAATGGCAGGGCTGCTCCTTCCTTCAGCATCTTGTTCTGTAGTGAAGGTATGGTTTTAATGGATTCTCTTGGCTGTCGTGAGGGGACCCAAAGGCTTCTAGAATTCTTTGCATCTTTCTCTTGGCAAAAGTCTTCATGTTGCTTGGTGTGTTGGGACAAAACAAGGCAGGATGAGGAAACCCAGCAAGGATGGCATGGTTGCTTAAATGACGAGAGTATAACAGCTATTCTGTGATACGCTTCATTCAAGCACACTGTGTCTCCCAGGGCTAATGTCAACTTGCCATGCGTTTGTGCTGTTTGTACGGTGATCCTGGGTTGTCATTGCTATGGCAACTTGAAAGGCCTCTAATCCTCTCTGGTTGTTTTGGGTAGGCTCCTCTGGGCCAGGCCCTGAACAAATATCGACAAAGCTGAGTTGGGCTGGGAAACCTCATATGTTGTCACACTACATCTCCCATCCTCCTTGATCGCCAGGCAAGCTAGTTGAGGCTGATGGGATTTGGAGAACCACAAGTTCTCTACACCTGTATAAAGAAGGTGAGGATGGATGAGATGGTTGCTAAGCGACTGCCTACTCCTTGTATCCCATTCAATGCTCTCCCTACATCCATCAGCGGCTGCTGTGTCTTTTCAGTGCCCCAGCTGGTAACCATGGCAGGATTGCCAGATTAAGAACTGGAGTGGGTTTCTGTCCCTTGAAGGGCTGTGTAGAAGAGGGAATGTCAACAACCAGGTAGCAAGCAACTCCTGCTGAAACTCCCTCTTAAGCACAACCATTAAAAAGCACAGGGGTTCATTATGGCAACCCTAATACAGAGGCAATTTTTGAAATGGTGGAAAGGAAACTGATGGCTGTGTGCTTATATTCCTTACTTTGTAGAGTAGTGGTTCCCAGCCTTTGGTTCTCCGTTCGTTCTGGATTTCAGGTCCCAGGAATTATGAGAGCTGAAGGCCAAAACTTCTGGATGACCAAAAGGTTGGGAATTTGTGTCCTAGAGTGATCTTGGGCTAATAGTGGGGTTGCCCTCTTTTGTCTCCAGTGGAAATTTAAGAGGTAGTGACTTCCTAGCCTTTTAATCGCTTACCAGGAAAAGTGTTGCCCACCTCAGTTTCTTGCTGCAAGCTCTTGTTTGAAGGAGCAAGGCCACCCCAGGAGAGTGAGAGAACCTCCTGCCCCTTTCAGCCTGCTTTTCTCTCTTCTTTTTTAAATTCTCTCTCAGCTTAAAAAAATAGTGTAAATATGTATATGATAAAGGAAAGCTTTTCTGCGCTCTATAGTAGGCAGTTTGGGGAAAATTAAAAACAAAGCTTTTAAAAACAGCGGTAGTATTTAGCAATTCCTGCACAGTTTCATGGGTAATCCTTTTTGGGGGGTAAGGCTGGGGAAGGGGAAGAGAGAGCAGGTCTTTCTTGGATTCCTTCCCTCTGCCTTCCATCTGTTTTTTTTAATACAAATTTCACATCTGAATAATTTTGAGATGCAAGCACTTCACCAAATAAAAGCACAGCTGCTCTTAGCCATGTCTGTGCAGTCTGACTGGGCACACATATGAGCCATACGACCAGAGCTTGGAAAAGTTACTTCTGGGTCTATTGCCTTCAGAATCTCCTAACCGATATGGCCATTGACCATGTTGGCTGGAAGATTCTGTGAAATGCGGTTCCAAAAGGGGGACTTTTCCAAATGTTGGACAAACAAAGCTGTTAATCTGAAACAGGACACAACCATTTCCACCAAGCCTGGGTCTACCTTCTGCATGCAGTGATTGCAAAGACAGTCACATCTATATCTGTGTACTGCCAGAGTATTTCAAACGTTTCCACTTGTTGCTTGCATGCAGGATGAGCTTCTGATGCCACTTAAACTACTGCAGCTCCATTCTTTAGATCAGTAGTTGAGTAGCTCAACCTCGCGGAAGACAATGGCAAACCTCTTAACAAATCCTACCAAGTAAACCCCATGAGAGGTGTGCCTTGGGGTCACCATAAATCAGAAACAACTTGAAGGCACACAACAACAACAAAGTTTAGTAGTTGAGGGTTGCTTAGAATTCCCTGCCTGCTCACTTGAGCTACAACTCTAGAGCTTTCTGCCGAGAATCATCAAGGATTTCACAGGATGGAGTCAAGGCAGTTAATGTACCATCAAAGTCCTGTAGCTATCTGTATACTTAAAAAAAAAGCCCTGCCTTCCCAAACGCTAGCTACAAAAAAGCAGTGTTAATGAAAATGTTGGGTGAGCTAGCGCTCCCTTTGCTGACCCCATCCATTGATCTTTGCCCCAGGGACTGCGGTTCCATCCCTGCCTTCCCCATTGCCTATCATTTCCTTCTGATATAAGGGAGAAGGAAGGCTGTATGGAAGCCTTGCTAGCTAGATGTTAGCAGGGGGAAGGCATTGGGCAATGGAGAATGATGGGGAAAGGTGAGATACTCTGGCACAGAGAGGCAGGGCTCTGAACCCCCATGATCATTTGTATCTCTGGTATAGCATTGTGCCAGGTTTCACTGGACTCATTGGATCTATTTTTTTCTTCTTAAATTTTGGCCCATCAGCATTGTTTCAGCTGAGAACGATGCTGTTGTATCCTTCTAGAGATTCCTTAAGCTCTTTGCTTCCTGCTGTTCCAGTATTAAGGGCTGCTGCAGATTGGATTGTGCAGCTGCACAATGGTTCTGTTAAGGGATGTGGTGTGCTTCCATTTCCCATTGGTGGTGGCCAGTATTGAACGGAACCTGTTCATCTACCCTGGTTCACCGCAGCGTTGATCGGAGTGCTGCCACTGATCAATAAAGGCTTGTGATGGAGATATTTAATTAGTACCCCCTCCCCAAAGTGCTTCTGGGAGGAATATGTGGCAGAATGAGGTTGTGTGCACTCCAATCTAGGGCCCTGCAGGCTTCACAGGGCAGTAAGTCTGTTTGGGGGAATTGGCATCCTTTGCATGAACAGAAGTTGCCCTATCAGGGTTTCTATCCTATGCACCAGCCTGTCAGCCCCCAGTACTCTCTGAAGGATGGTGCGCATTGTAGTCCAATAAACCTAGAAGATTTGCCAGTGGACAGTGTTAATGTATCACTTGCTTTGCTCATAGGTTGCGCATGACTGACCGATGCAGCCTCACACTGGAAATTCTATTAACGTTTCAGGTAGCAGAACATGGTGGGTGACCACTTGTTTATTTGCAAATATTTATCTACCATGAAATTCAAACATTCCTTTTCTACCTGCCAAGAACAATCCAGTATCCACACTGTCCTGATGTCGTCGGGATATGTGTTTTCCCCATCTCTGTCCCACATTGTTGGCTTAGGGAAAGATACACCACGCTTGTGTCATGATGATTTTTGTAACTGAATGAGACATAATGGAATGAGAGAGGGAGACCTTGCCATGGGGCTGATGTTTTTGTTGGTACCCTGGGTTCCTTCTGGCTTGTGGGCTTTTTTATCATCTCTTGCTTCTTGAGTATTCATATGATGTTCTTCCTTCCTCCAGACTGAAAGATATTTAATATGTACTAGATTCTGTCATTCTTTAAAAATGAAAGAATACCCCGAAGTTGTGAGGAACATTGCATGCTGATGAGAAAAAGACCCGCCACCTTACTTTAGCATATGTTCCTCCAGACTCATATACTGTATCAGTTGAAATGAGTCAAGGATGGATCTTCATCATTCCAGGTAATGATAAATATACATGGCAGGATCTCATTTACATTCCTAATTTTTGCATAGCCTCTTAGATTCATTCTTCTAAGGAACATTAAGAGTATCTATACTGCACAGTTAATTCAGTCTGAGGCCATTTTTAACAACTGTGGCTCCATCCTAAGGAATCCTGGATGTGTAGCTTAATGAGATACTTCGATTTCTCTGCTGGAGAGCTCTAGTGGATTCTTGAACCACAGCTCCCCCAAATTTAATTCTCCATCTTTCTTCTTAGGCTTCCTTGGGAGCTGTAGCTCAAAACAATGCATTACCACTCCCTAGCAAAGTATCTCATTAAGCTACACATTTCAGGATTCCTTAGGATGGACTTATGGCTGTAAATGTGATCTCAAACTAATAAAGATTACTAGGTAATCCCTGGAAAATGTTTTTCATGGTTGTGGGTGGCAACATGGCCCACTCCATGACAAGGACGAGTCCTGTAACTGAGTTGAAAAGATGCCTGCTGACATGAAAATGGTTATGTGATTGTTTTAACCCAGATGTGAGTCTCTCTTCGGAACCAAAGTATAGCAATTCTCACCATTACCTTCGATGTACCTCTTTTCTTCAGATACCAGTATGACTCATAAGGACTAGCTCCACTAGAAAGCACTTAATGCTGACATTTTCCTCTCTTGAGAAAAGGGCAGATGCATCCTTTCTGTTCCAAGATCTTGCTGTAAATGGTCTCCCATCATTGTGCATTTCTGCCTCAGGAACTGTGCTTGGAAGAATTCAAAGGGATAGCCCTGTTAGTCTGTAACATCAGTATGTAGAGAGATCTTGTAGCACCTTTGAGACTCACTGAATGAAAGAAGTTGGCTTGGAGGATCATCAGTGAAAAAAACAGAATGGGAGAAAGGTTGGGAGGCTTTTCTCAGAAAGCGGCCCATGTTAAGCACCCCTTAAAATGTTTTCTAGGTGTAGTACATGCCAGCCATGAATTAATGGAAAGCTGTTCCTTGATGGCACCATTTCAGTAGACAAAGCTCTTGAAGCCTAACCATTAGCAGCTAGGGGTAACCTCACATAAGAATACAATAACATCCCAAATCCGCTGAACAGTGGTGCAAGCACAAAATACATGATGCAAGCTTTCAAAGCTCAACTGGCTTCATCAGGCAAAAGTGTTACGAATCAAAGTCCTGGAAGTAAAATCTGAAGTCCATTAGCAATACAAAAAGGTACTTCTTCCGAAATCCCAGATGCCTCCATCCTTGGTGAGGCTACAGTCCCTTTTGAACCTTGCCAAAGAACAACACCAACAACTTGAGAAAATGCATCGTTTTATAATGTTTTTCTCCTGTATGATTGTTAACGCCTTTCCCTGATGAAGAAGCCAGTCGAGCTTCGAAAGCTTGCATTGCGTTTTTTGTACCCTTTGGTTGATCCGATAAAGGTATCACTGCTTTGTGGATTTGGGATGTTATTGTCCTTTGCTACATGGTCAGCATGGCTACCCCTGAATATGTTTCCTCGCATAAGAGAATTAACATCTTGGGTAGAAATATGGGCTAAAATTTTAATCCCTTTCCCGTATCCAGAGCTGTTTTTATACAGAGGAGTTGTCATTCTGCCCTCTCCATTTCTGTCAAGGAATAGTTTTCATCTCAGTTCTTGAATTAATCCGTGATAAAAGGCCTGGGTAGGTGTTGGACTGAAACACCCATCAGCTCTAGCCCACATAATCAGTGGTGAGATGATGGGAATTGCAGTCTTGCCATTTCTGGAAGGTCATCTCTGTACTGTTTTGGATAAAGTAACTGGAAAAAAAGTGTTGCTGCTCAAGTTAGCCTTTCTCAGTTTTGTTGCACACAGAATGGACCCTCTGAATTCATTGGGGATCTCTGGGAATCTACCCAAAGGGGAGATGGGGGTTCTCTGTGGGATCTTACATTTACCTCTCCTTCTTCCATGATGCTTATCTGACGTGTGTCATCTGTGCAAAGCCAAGTCCCAACAGTAAAAGTTTGCTGCTGGAAAATGGAGTTCTCACAAAGGGAAGAGGCTGAAGTGTTGCCAGCTATCTCTCTCTCTCTCTCTCTCGGCTTCATCCTTCTTTGCCTGCTTCTTCGTATGACCATAAGTAGGACTTTTATCAGCTGACTACAGTTGTTGACCAGAATAAATCCTTATGCACCTGCCAGTTGCAGAGAAAAAGAAAACCTTGTGTCCGGCTTCTCTTTCCAAGGGAAGGAGGTGGAGGAATGCTTGCAGGGCGGACTATTTGCAGCAAATATATTATTACTTCCTTAAACACATCGCGCTTGCCTATCTGGTTAATAAGGGGCTCCACGATTTCTTTAAATGCCAATATTTGGGATTGGAATAAATGATGCAGCCGCGTTGCTCTGGGTGCTGTCCGTGCAGCTTTAGCAATAGCATCGCTGTTGCAAGCGGCAGAGCTAAAGCCAGCTTGCTGGTTTCCCTATCACATCTTTCCACATTTAAATTTCCATAATTTAAATAAATTAAAACAGCAAGTCGTTTCCCAGAGGAGGCCGTGCGCCGTTAAAAACAACAACTCCAACAGTTCTCATTTTTAGTAATGAACATGTATAGATGGCTCCTTCACACACATAACATGTATTTCAGAGCGCTAAACATAAATTAAAATGGAGCATAAAGCAAAATCAGGAAGACCATAAGAACTATTTCAACCAGTTTAAAAATTCCTGTGCAAATAGGCTTTATCCTAAAAGAGGGCAGCATTATAAAAATAATGTATGAACCTACAATTTAGCGGTTGCTCTGTGCAGCTTCAGGGGAAGGCAATGGCAAACTCCTTCTGAGTACTCTTTGTGTAAGAAAACCTTATTAAATTCATGGGGTCACCATAAGCGACAAGTGACTTGGAGGCACAGACAGACACTAAATTAAAAGCAAGGCAGGCTCCTGCCACACTGAAGAATTAATGCAGTTTGACACTGCTTTAACTGCCATGGCTCCATCCTATGGAATCCTGGGATTTGTAGTCTGTTCTGGCACCAGAGCACTTGGAGACGGCTAAATCATAAAACTACAAATCTCATAAATCCATAGCACTGAACCATGGCAGTTTTAGCAGCATCCAACTGCATTAATTCTGCAGTGTAGATGCAGCCTCAGGCTTACAGTGAGTTAACAGAGCAGGGAGAAGAAAACCAGAAATTCAGGCCTTGATTTTTTCAAAGTTACATAGGAGTTTGTATAATAATAGTAATAGTAATAATAGTTTATCATACTGGGGCTAATATTGGCATTAAAGAGAGATGAAAGCGTATTTTAATGATCTTGCAAATAAAGCAAAAATGGCGAGTAAATGCGAGAATGATGATCCCACGCAGTTGCACAAATAAAGTGATATCGAAAATGCATTGTCACTGAAGTCCCAAAAGTAAAAAAGATGTGCGTTAATGCTTCTTTGTGACCACTTTAATGGCGGGTTTTGCGCGATGTCGTGTGAAATTGTTTGGCATTCTAGGATATTTACAGGATAAACTCCCGATCTCCTTCATGTGATAAACTCCATAGAGTGGGGAACCAGACTAAGAGTAGGATGCTAAGTCATGGCTCCATTTTTAGGTGCAATGGAACGTTTAAGTGCTGCAAATTGACCTTGGATCCAGTCCATTGCTTTTGATTGCTGAGCAGAATGAAAGCAGAATGAAAGCAGGAAGCGGGGAAGCCAAACGGCGGCTGGTCTCTCAGCCAAACTGATGGAGTTGTGGTCCAACCGCCCCCATCTTGCGGCTGAGTAGTGGATGAGTTGTAGGTGAGCCAAGATATAACAACTGGCTGGTGTCTCGGCAGAGCTGATGATGGGAGAGGACCCAGCCTCCCTTTTGTTGCAATCAGGTTTACAACAGTTGTTTGCTGCCAACACATTTTCAAAATAGGTGCGGCCAAGAGCAGGAAAATGAGATTTTAACAGAAATTCTAGACAAATTCAACCTAGACAATGAAGAAACAGAAGTAGTAAAAGAGTTCCCATACCTGGGATCAAACATTGACAGAGACAGGGACTGCAGCCAGGAAATCAGAAGATTACGAATGGGGAGGGTGGCTATGAAAGAACTAGAAAAGACGCTAAAATGCAAAGATATACTACTGAACACAAAAGAACACAAAAGTTAGGATCGTACAAGCCACTGTATTCCCTGTATGGATGTGAGAGCTGGACAGTTAAGAAAGAAGATAGGAAGAATATCAATGCATTGGAGATATGCTGGAGAAGAGTGCTGAGGATCCCATGGACAGACGAATAGAGCAGATCAAGCTGGAAATCTCCCTGGAAGCCAAAATGACAAAACGGATTGTTGTGCTTTGGACACATCATGAGAATACATGAATCATTGGAAGAAAAAATAATGCTAGGAAAGGTGGAGGGAAGGAGAAAAAAAGGAAGGCCGCATACTAAATGGATGAACTCTATTAGGGAGGTTGCTGGTATAAATTTGCAGGAACTAAGCAAAGCATTGGAGGACTTGGAGATGTCTCTTCCACAGGGTTGCCATGGATTGAGATCGACTCAAGGGCAGTCACAACAAATGTGATGGAATCATTGCACAATGCAGTAGGGACACCATCTAGAGGCACCCCCAAGTCTTCAGAATGGTCATTTCAGACTCGGTGGTGAAAGCAGGACAAAATTAAACGTAAAATCAATAGTTTTAGTAACTTGGGACACCAGAACCTCCCATCCCACCCCTTGTCTCCCTCTGCTCTTGTGGCCAAATTTCACCACTTACGCCAGCAACAAAACAGTGCTGCTGCTCGATGCATTTCTGCTTTTATCATTCTGTAGAATCATACCTTGGCTCAGTTATTGATCAGAGCGAGGACTGTGTTCAAGAAATCAGAAGAAGACTAGGACTGGGAAGGGCAGCTAGGAAAGAACTAGACAAGTTATCAAGCTGAATACCAAAGTTAGAGGATTGTCTGAGCCACTGTATTCCCTGTCACTATGTATGGATGTGAGAACTGGACAGTGAAGAAACAGGCAGATAGAAAAGAAAGCTGATAACAAGGTAGAAAATCAACTCATTTGAGATGTGCTGGAGAAATGTGTTCACTGCTGAGGATATCATAGATGGCCAAAAGGACAAACAAATGGGGCCTAGCACAGATCAAGCCTGAGCTCTCCATGGCAGCCAAGATGACTAAATGGAGCTTGTCGTACTTTGACCACATGATGAGAAGGTAAGAATCGCTAGAACATACAATAATGCCAGAGAAGGTGGAGTGTGACAGAAAGAGTGCATAACAGATCAGTGATTCCCAAACTTTGATCCTCCAGATGTTTTAGACGTCAGCTTCCAAACTTTGTGACTGTTGACCAAGCTGGCTTGGGCTTCTAAGAGTCAAAGTCCAAAACACTTGGAGGACCAAAGTTTGGAAATCCCTGCACTAGATGGATAGCCTAGTAGACCTGAGCAGAGCAGTGGAGAATAAGGGGTTTTGGAGGTGTCTCATTCATGAGGTCTCCATGAGTGAAAGTCAACCAGAGGACAGCTGTCAACAAACAGCAACAATAATTTGGCAGTGAGGCTTTGGGGCATTGTGGTTCTTTTGGATCAGAAGCACCGTGACACTAGAAAAGAAGGGCTCCCGGGTGAGAGCTGTAGGGCAGAGGGGTTTCCTATGGGGTGGAGTGGTGTAGCTACCCACTGGGGACTTACATAGACAACAAGCATGTATGTTAAACATCAACTACATGGAACTTGGGAGCAAAATGGTTTCCAGAATCCATAACTGGATGACGGTGTCTTTAAGAGCTGGAAAGATGTCCACCTTCTCTGCACTCTCACCATTAAATCTAATGGGTTCCTCATTCAAAAGCTAGGGTACTCCCCTTCGTTGTTGTCATTGTTGTCTACCTTCAAGTCATTTCCAACTTATGGTGATCCATGGGGTTTGGAGGCAAGATTTGTTTAGAGGAGGCTTGCCCTTGCCTTCCCATGAGGCTGAGAGAGTGTGACTTGCCTAAAGTCAGCCAGTAGACATAAGCTTGATATAAAACTGGGGAGATATTTTTTTTAAATGAAGGGCACTTCAGCCTTTTTACCATCATTTGAGGACTAGTTGAAAAAAGGATGGAGGGCGTTGGGCTACCCAGGACTACAATACACATTGTCCATCACCACTTGCTAGCTTGGGCTGATGGGAGTTGTAGCCCACCAGTATCTTGAGAGCCAGCCATCCCACAGCCCTACTCTAATGATACCCGGAGACATGCCTCTTGGCAAAAGATGCCCAAGACTTTTGTGTAAGACCTAAGCAACATCCACATTTTTCCCGTCTCCTATTTTTGCTCACATCTTCCTCATTCCTCCTTTTGTGTGCATTTTTTTAATTTCTCCCTTTGCCTTTGTTTGTTCAATCTCTCTCATCTCCATCCCCTGCGATAGCACTTTCTCTCTCTGTGGCTATTTCTGTCTCTGAAGGGGTCAGTTGGAGCAAAGCTTGCAGAGCGTCTGCCGAAGGGAAGCGAGAACTGCCTGGTGCCGGAACATTTCCTTGGAAGTCTTCCTGGGCCTGATGCTGCAAACGGAAAAATCGCTTTGTGCCTCTGGGGATGGAGGCATCCGATGTGGCTGTCAAGGCAAATAAGGCCAGGGGCTGCCTTTTAGGAATCCAGGATGAGTCTTCATTCTTTGCCGGCTTGCCTTGTAAGTATCAGACAGCCATCAAAAGTCTGGACTGCGAAGACTAGGATGTCGAAAAACAACGGTAAAGACTGGCCATTGCATAACAGAGCCCTCACATACCATCTGAACTAAGAACAAAAACAGCAAAATGCAGGCCTATGGCAAACGTCTTCTGTATGGTGAACACCTTGCCGGATGAAGAAGCCAAGGGCGCTTCGAAAGCTTGCAACCTGTATTTTGTGCATTTTGGGTGGCCCGATAAACAACCTTTTGTCCAGGAGGAATTTCAAAATCTCCATTTTACATGCATTTTCATTCCAATACACATTCAACTTTGCCCAGTATTTACCTATAACCTAACATCGCTTACGTTAAGCATCTTCGTCATTCATCTAATGCCCTAGCGTTGCCAGCTTCCAAAAAGTGCGAAAGTTCGAAGCGTTGTTGTGGCTCACTCAAGATGTGCAGAAATCCACCTTTCTGAATGGATGTCTTTGGGGTTTGGAAATACCAACAGGTGTAAACTGCCTATAGCCGATGCTCAAATAGTCATGCGCAGAGCCTCCTTCGCTGCTAGTAGCCAGGAGACAACACACAATGCGATTCTCAGGAGCAAGCAGCATACCATTCGGAGATAATTGCAAATCCCCTGAAAGCTAGCATTTGTTCTTCCCTGCATGCAAGGAGTCCTCAAGGGAACGGCAAGAAAAGCCTGCAGCGTCCTCACCCCATGCGCTTTTTCCCCGATGAAGGCAAATAATTATATAGGACGCACCAAGGTCTTTGCTACCAAGAGGAGACAAGCAACAGCTGCCACCAAACTATTGCTACTTATTCTCAGGTCCAGCCTCCATCCTATTGCTAGTCCTGAAGAGGAGAGCCGTTGACACAGTTGGATTTACTTATGTGTTGACTTACCATTCGGCTGTTGAATAAATAGATCTACTCTACAATACAGAAAATGTGCAGGGGTACCTGGGTTGGCCATTTAACAAATGCAAACAAAAATCCACCCGTGATACCTTTACTGGCCAGCCGAAATGCACAATATACTTGTTGCAAGCTTTCGAAGCTCCATGGGCTTCTTCATCAGGCAAGATGTTACGAACCAAACAGGAGAGGAAAAACCGAACAATTGGAAATGTGAATCGGATGCCTGCATGTCATTTCAGTCCTTAGTAAAGATGGTGTATGTATGTGTGTGTGTGTGTGTGTGTGTGTGTGTGTGTGTATGTGTGTATATATATATATATATATATATATATATATATATATCACAAAATATATCTGCCCCAGTATACCGTCTTTACTAAGGACTGAAACAACATGCAGGCATCTTACATCTCCAATGGTTTTTTTGATTTCTAACATCTTGCCTGATGAAAAAGCCTATGGAGCTTCGAAAGCTTTGCATATAGATCTACTCTAGTTACCCGCCAATGTTTCATGATGAATACAGGGCACATGTGACTAAGCAACCTAAGAGCATGGTCAAGATGGGGAAAGTTATTAATAAGGAATAACACATAAACTAGGAGAGGCTGAAGCAGTTTGCTTTTGCCTGAGCCCACTGGGAAGGGCACGATTCTGCCTCCTCAAGTCCTCTCTCCCTTGTTCACTTAACTGAATGCAAACTACTTTTGCACTTTGAGCTCAGTTTGTCCTCTGCTTACTTGAGTCGTGACAAAATCGGAGGAGGAGAGAGAAAGTGGGACATTTTAAAAGCAGCGGGAAAAGTGAGGATGAATTGGGGCTGTCCCTACCAAATCGGGATGGTTGGACAGAATGTAGTTGAGGTTCTCCAACGATATTGCAGTCTTTGTTTATTATGGGTTTTTCAGGCTATGTGGCCATGTTCTAGAAGAGTTTATTCCTGATGTTTCACCAGCTGGCATCTTCAGAGAGATTGCAGTGTTCCTAATAGACTCCTTTTGGAGTTCCTACCTGCCAGGAAGGGCTAATCTGCACTGCAGATATAATGCAGTTTGACACCGCTTTAACTGCCATAGCTCCGTGCTCTGGAATCCAGGGATTTATAACTTATTGAGCTATTTAGCCTTCTCTGTCAGAGAGCTCTGTTGCTCAGACTCCAAATCCCAGGATTCCATTGCATGGACTGAAAGTGGTGTCGAACTGCATTATATCTCCAGTGCAAATGCAGCCTATGCTAGCTCTGGCTTCTTCCCATATGTTCCATCTTCAGAACATGGGAACATTATTTTTCTTTTTCCAGACTGAAACTCCCATGCAACAGCTTCTGCGGCTGCAAAAGGTACCACAGCTCCATGCAAGAACTTCCTTTAGTCACCTTTAAATTCAATCTTATCTCCAAACACTAATTGGAGATAAGAGCGGGAGAAGCTTGCAGGTTGAGTAAGGAACGCCTGCAGGTTGCATTTGTCCTGTTGCTGAAAGTTTCCGAACCCTGATCTGTGCCATGGAGGTATATAGGCCAACTAGTGCAGAAGGAGAGACAGCAAGCGTTGTGGCTAACTTGTGTGCAAGAGAGAATTCATGCCAATGGATCTGTGCACGAAAGGGGCCAGGACTCATTTTGACCTGGAGTCCAAATTAGCTACAGACGAAAGCCTTTGGAAAGCGGAGACAGCAGGGGACACCATTCCTTCTGATCTCTGTGGGAGATCCATCAGAGAAACAAAGGTATATAGGCAGAATAAACTGGTGCAATTTCACACAAACTGAGGACACAAAAGCCCGCCGAAAGAAGCAGCTTAGAACAAGCACAACTGACAACAACATGCTTTTGCTTATGATTAATTCATCTGAAATCTTCCTCCCAGCCATCAACATTGCCCTTCTTGTTCTGTTTCCAGCAGAATTTTCCTGGTCAGGTGAGTGTGGCTCTTGTTTAAAACACAAAAAAGGGAATATATATATATATTTTCCCAAGGAAGGCACTTGTGTGCTTAGCCAGCGTCATAAATATCCAAGCACTTTCCAGGTCTGGGTCGGAGAATGGACCAGGGTACTTAGGACTCAGAGATTTCAGTGTGATTGTGTGTGTTTCTAAATGTTCAAGGAACAGCTTGTCAGACGGATAGACACCGCTGTTGGCACTATAGTCGATGGACAGGTTAAACACACTAGAGTTGTGAAAAGATCACACGGGGACCAATGTGGAGAAAGGGCACTATCTTTGGCGTGTACAGTGATGCACAAAGGCCTGGGAAGGAAAGTCCATTCCCTCCAATGTTTCACAGGTGAAAACTGATACACAAAGCAAGATCAGGTTATGGTCAAGATGGCCAAAGTTATGAAATAGGATGCACTTTCACGCTAGGAGAGGCTGCATCATAGAATCATAGAATCGTAGAGTTGGAAGAGATCACTAGGGCCATCCAGTCCAACCCCCTGCCATGCAGAAAATCCAAATCAAAGCATCCCTGACAGATGGCCGTCCAGCCTCTGTTTAAATACCTCCAAGGAAGGAGACTCTATCACCCTCCGAGGGAGTGCATTCCACTGTCGAACAGCCCTTACTGTCAGGAGGTTCCTCCTAATGTTCAGGTGGAATCTCTTTTCCTGCAGCTTGCATCCATTGTTCCGGGTCCTGTTCTCTGGAGCAGCAGAAAACAAGCTTGCTCCCTCTTCAATATGACATCCTTTCAAATATTTAAACAGGGCGATCATATCACCTCTTAACCTTCTTTTCTCCAGGCTAAACATCCCCAGCTCCCTAAGTCGTTCCTCATAGGGCATGGTTTCCAGACCCTTCACCATTTTTGTTGCCCTCCTTTGGACACGCTCCAGTTTCTCAATGTCCTTTCTGAATTGTGGCGCCCAGAACTGGACACAATATTCTAGGTGGGGCCTGACCAAAGCAGAATATAGTGGCACTATTCTCTTGATCTAGACACAAAAGTTTGCTTTTGCCAGAGTCTACTGGGAAGGGCAAGGGATGTGGTGACTTAGTGGATAAGACACCAGTTCTGACAATTGGAAGATTGGAAGGTTGGCAGTTTGAGGCCCAAGCATTGCATGATGGGGTGATCTCCAATCACTAGTCCCACCTTGTGCCAACCTAGCAGTTCAAAAGCATGCAAATGCAAATTGATAAACAGGTACCACTTTGGTGGGAAGGTAACAGCATTCAGTGCAGTCATGCTGGCCACATGACCACAGGAGTCATCTACAGACAATGCTGGCTCTTTGGCTTAGTAATGGAGATGAGCACTGCCCTACAGTCGGATATGACTAGATATTCATACCTTTACCTTTAACCCTTTATTGAGAAGGGCAGGATTCTGCCCCCTCTTCTTCTTTCCTCCTAGCTGAGTTAACTGGGTGCAAACTACTTTTTGCACTTTGAGCTTAGTTTGGACCAACGAAGGTGAATGAAGGACAAAGGCAGAAAGAGGAAAATGAGAGAGAAAAGGGGGCATTTTAAAAGCGGCTGCAAAAGCGGAATTGGCAAAGATTAAATCAGGATGGTTGGAGGGTACTGAATTCTGACCCGGGTGGAAGATATAGGTCCCGTTCTTCTGTACTTCTTCCAAGTGGAAAGACATAACACTGAATGCTAAAGTCAGAATTGTCCAAGATGTTGTATTTCCCATCACCAAGTATGGATGTGAGAGTTCAACGGTGAAAAAAAGCAGATTAAAAAGAAAACCAATTCATTAGAGATGTGCCGCTGGAGAAGAGTGCTGGGGATACCTTGGACGGCCAAAAAGACAAACCAACGGATCCTTGAGCAGATCAAGCCTTAAATACCCCTAGAAGTCAAGATGATAAAGTTGAAACTGTCATACTTTGGGCACATCGCAAGAAGGCACGACTCATTGGAAAAGACCAAAATGCTAGGGAAAATAGAAGGTACTAGAGAGCGAAACTGCATGCTATTGGGTAAACTCAATAAAGGAGGCCATTGGATCTACAAGATTTAAGCAGAGCAGTGGATGATAAGAGGTCTTGGATGCGTCTCATCCATATCGTCGCCATGGCAGAAGGCCGGTTAATAACAATAAACGTGTTGGCGTATCAGGCTAAGGTTAAAGCAGTGCTGCAAGAGCTTGTTGCAAAGTTGGCTACTTTCCTCTTAAGCAAGGAGTAGTAAAGACTGAGACAAGGTGTGTTCACTGAACGATTGTTCTACCTGGTTAACCATCGTCTGCAAAGTGGAGATATGTGATGCTGGCACTCTGGCAGCTGGTTAGCAGATCATGAAATGCTCAGATCTGGGCAGGCTGAATATTCATCACTGTCCAATGCATATTCACACGTTCCGGGGAGCGATCGCTTGTAGACTAGAAAGAAGCCCCATTGTGTCTCTGCTCTGGGAGGAGTGTAGAGAACAGCGATAGATGGGGCAAAGCTCAATGCAAGAGCATATATAGGGCTTGCATGTATAGGACCCCAGATCTCTAGCCTTCCTAGTGCATAGTATTTCTATACCGGGGAAAGCTGAGCACTTGGTCAAGATGGAGAAATCTATGATTTCGGTGTCTCTTATATCCACAGTTATATTATACAATTCTGATTCCCTTCTGCTCTGAAGAGGAGGAGATTTGCACATTTGGATGCATTCTTATCAAAAGCGACTGGAATAAGCATCCCATCCATCCCTACATTTTGAAGGCCATGTTGCCAATTTACCAGGGGAAAAATCCATTCGCCTTTGATAAATGGGGATGATTTGTAGGCCGGTTGCTTTCATGACATGAAGATAAGCATGGTTCACACTGCTAACTTCTAAAGAAAATATACAGCATTTGAGCACCTCCTTAAAATGAGATCTCTGATCAAGGCTCATGGAGTTGATAGAGAAGAAATAGCCAATGCTGGTTATATCCGTTACTACAAAAATAATCTGGGTTGACACCGCTTTAACTGCTATAGCTGAATGCTATGAAATTCTGGGAATTGTAGTTTGCTGCGGCACCAGAGCAAAGCAATTTTTGTGTGCCTTCAAATCGTTTCTGACTTCAGGCAAACCTATCATGAGGTTTTCTTGGCAAGTTCCTTCAGAAGGAGTTTGCTATTGCCTTCCCCTGAGGCTGAGAGAGTGTGACTTGCCTAAGGTCACACAATGGATTGCATGGCCAAGTCGGGACTCTGATCTCCAGAGTCATAGTCCAGTACTCAAACCACTACAGCTCTCAGATCTTAGGCGTGGATGGAAACTGGCTGTCCCTATACACACACACACACACACACACATATATACACATATACATATACACCTTTGCATGTGTGTTGTGCACCTTCAAGTCATTTCCGACTTATGGCGACCCTAAGGCCACTACCGAACAAGGGGTTTCCTTGGTAAGATTCGTTCAGAAGACATTTGCCCCTGAGGCTGAGAGAGTGTGACTTGCCCAAGGTCATCCAGTGGGTTTCATGGCTGATCAGGAATCAAACCCTAACCTATAGAATGACTGCAATGGACTGATGCCTCTGGGGGCACTGGTCTGCCAGGTGTTGCCAACCCAAGGGATGCCCCTGGGAGTCCTGGTCTCCCAGGTGATGCCAACCCAAGGGATACACCTGGGGGCCCTGCCAACCCAATGGATGCCCCTGGGGGCCCTGGTTTCCTAGGTGATGCCAACCCAAGGGATGCCCTGGATGTCCTGGCCTGCCAGGTGACGCCACCCACCCACCCAGCCAAGGGCTGTTCCTCCTGGGCCCTGGGTCTCCCTGGCATCCTCTCCTCCTGCGCCAGGCGGCCCTCCCCGGCCCCGCAGCCTCCTCTCCCCGCCTTTGCCAGCCTGCCATAGGCTGCCCATTCGCCCTCCCCCTTTGCCTGCCTTGCCACTCGCCTCCGGAGCCTGGATGCTGCTGCTTTGCTTGCTGCTGCTGCTGCTGAGGCTCTCAGGAAGGCATCTATGGATCGCAGCTCCCTGCTGCAGCTCATCCAGGAGCAGGTGAGCCCAGGATGCCCCCTTTGCCAGGCATTTTTGGAAAGCCTTTTCCTCCCCCTCTTGGCATCGGGGTGCCATCTCTCCCCAAGTGGGCACAGAGGGTGGGTGAGGGAGGGTGGGTTGATGCCCCCTTTTGCCTTTCAGCCTCCCTGAAAGGAGGTGCCAGGGTGATGCCAGGAAAGATGAAGAGTGGGCAAGGTGCCAACCGGACAGACACGTGTGTGTGCATGTTGTGTGTGTAAGGAGATAGGGGGGGGGTGTTCAGTAGGAAATGCTTTTTTCCTGAAACTCCCCCTCCCCCCATAAGTCCTGGGCCAGGCTGGTTGGTGGTGGGCATCTAGGTTGGCAAAGAGCATCTCTGAATGTAGGGCTGGGAGGCAGAAGCAGATGGTGGTGGATTTAGAGTCAGCAAAGGAGGAAAGGACTTGTGTGTGGATTTCTGTGTGTGTGTGTGGTGGGTCATTCAGTGCTCAGTGGGTATATATATATATATGTGTTGGTTGTGTAGGGCACAGTGCCCACAAGGTGGATCCATCTGGGCCACAGATGCTTTGCCACCTTCTCTCTCCAAGATCCAGAGGTGGAAACTCCCCAGAGGTCCATGGTGAGCATTTTGGAAAACCCACCCTGCTCTGGCACTTTGCTTGGCATGGTGATGATGCAGGGTGACCGGGCGTCCTCCTTTCCTCAGATGTGTCCTCCATTCCAACCTTCTTGTCAAGGAAGGATTCCAAAATGCCCTCTGTATTATTATTTTTTAAATAATATTATTTATTTTAACATATATATTTATAACAAAAGCATGAACACAATGAATATAGATCTACCCATCTTCTACATTTATCTATTCCTTTATTTCCAAGATCGCTATCCCGCTTTTCTCCATGATGGGATTCAAGGCGGGTTACAGTATTTGAAAAGACCAAGCTAAAACGTGGATTACAAAGTTAATAAAAACCAAACCAAATAAATATTCACATTATTGCATTATCAGTTCCATCCTTATCATTGATCCTCAGTGCTTCACTAGCAATATATTTCATGGTCCAACTCATTCTTTCCAACTGTTCCGAAGTTACAATATATACAACGCAACTTTGCTATCCGGATTCGGGCCGATCAGAATCACAATGATCATACTCATATATTATCAAATTCAATGGTTAAAAAAGCATAAGCACAATTAATACAGATCTACTTGATTTACAGTTCTCTTCTATATTATCAGTTCCGTCCTTATAATTGATCTTCTGTGCTTAACTTCCAATACTAGCAATACAATACTAACTCTTTCCAACTGTTCCTAAGTTATATACCTAACCTAACTTTGGCTTTGCCATAAGGATTAATACTTGTTATTCGCTGCTTTGAGTCCCTGTATTGGGAGAAAGGCGGGATATAAGAAAATAAAATAATAATAATTATTAATAATAGTAATAATACCTATCCTAATCCCAACAATCATACTCATATAGTATCAAAGTCAACGGTTAATCCAGAAATACAATTGTTATAAAATATGCCCCGCTGATTCCAAAATGTCCTCTGTTTTGAGCATGACTGAGAAGTATGAATTCATGTTTATGTGAGTATGTTTAGCTTTCATTTGGTCACATTGTCCTTGGGTTTGTCCTACATTTGTGGGGCCTTGTCCACCTTTGTGCCAAAAGAGTCACAGTGGCGCAGAGTGGCAAAAACTTTTGGAGCTGCCATGATGCGATGGAGGGAAGAGTTGATGGATTGAGAGAGGTGCCATCTCTTCCACTCTCTCTTCTTGGTGCCCGTCTTTGCCAAACCTAAAGGTGCCAGGCAGAGGAAAGGTTGGCGCTGCTTTGACAAGGCCTTCTCTGCCAAAGAGTGCAAACTACCAACCCCAGGATGCTGTAGGATGGGGGCCATGCCAGTTAAAGTGATGTCAAACTAAATTATTTCTACGGTGGAGATGCACCCAGAATTCCATCTTTGGACTTTCTTGAAACATTGGCATACATTGTCACTTGGCTGGCTTGCGAGTGTCAGCCGAAGTTTGCCGGATTGGTGGATGCAATAGCTTATACTTTGTAAACTGCTTAGAGAGTGCTTAAGTGCACTGATAAATGGTAATAGAAATGTACTTGCTATTGCTATGCAATATGGCTGGCACCAGAGTGAAAGGCTGGCAATAGTGTGTATAAATATGCATAGCAATATCGGGGTTGGCGGGCCTTGACCCTTTCTTTGGAGTGTTGTGTAGACGCACATGCCCTGGTGCGTATAGAGCAAGGGAGAGAGTCGTGATGGTTGACAGAGATGTTTTTGCAGCTACCCATTAACTTTTGTTGTGGGTGATAAGCAGAATTGCACATCCAGAAACTTCCAAGGAGCATGGCGTTGTTGTTGTTGTTGTTGTTGTGTGACTTCAAGTCATTCCTGACTTGTGGCTACCCTAAGGCGAAACTAACAGGAGTTTATCACATGGGAGGGATCGCATACAAAAACGGGATTTAAAGTGAAGACCCCCCACAAAAGCAGATTTATTATCAGACGACGGCCGGGTAAACCCAACATTAACCCAGACAGAAAGTAAACAAGACACACCAAAGCGCAATTGATTTTCAGACGACGTCGCCGTTAAGGTGTATTAACGCGACATTAACCTGGCTAGAAAGTCAACAAAACATTATTCTTTTTACTTCCAAAAAATCTCAAGAGTAAAAAAGAATAGCGTTTTGTTGACTTTCTAGCCAGTTTAATGTTGCGTTAACCCCGACGTGTCTGAAAATCAACTGCGCTTTTGCAGGTCTTAAGGTTTTTTTTCCAGGTTTTAAATCCCATTTTAAATCCTGTTTCTGCAGGGGATACCTCCCATGTCATAAACTCCATAGGGTTTTCTTGGCATGTTTCTTCAGAGGGGGTTTGCCACTGCCATCCTCTGAGGCTGAGAGAGTGTGGCTTACCCAAGCTGAGTTTACATTGCTGAGCCAGGATTTGAACCCTGGTCTCCAGAGCTGTGGTCCAACGCTCAAACCGCTATGCCACCTTGGCTCTACTACCAAACAAGATGCCACCCAGGCGGCACCCAGTTTAAGACAAAATCTTTTTAAAATGGAAATGACTAGATGCTAGTTGACAAGGGTCATTGGCCATCCTTGCAAAGTTGTTGCTATTGTTGTTGTGTGCCTTCAAGTTGTATAGCGACCGTAAGGCAACCCTATCACAGGGTTTTCTTGGCAAGGTTTCTTCAGAAGCCCTTTGCCTTTGCCTCTGAGGCTGAGAGAGTGCGACTTGCCCAAGGCCAGCCAATAATTCCCAATAGCTGAGCAGGGATTTGAACCCAGGTTTACAGAGTTGTTGCTCAACGTTCAAACCACTACACCACACTGGGCAAGTTGCTCTTTAAAATAGTTAACATTATAGTTTTACCCGAATACAGTTTGGGTCTCCCTTATGCAAAATGTTTGGGACCAGAAATGTTTTGGATTTTGGAGGTCTTCGGATTTCGGAATTCCAGATAAAGGAGATTCAACCTATACTTTGTAACAGCTATAGTAGTATTTTTGTGACATTGCTTTCCTGTTTCACAACATTAATTCAAATGGTTTTTAAAAGTCCTGTTTTTCATTCAGCAGCAGCAACAGGTATACTACCAGGAACCACCTGAACCTCACAATCTTCCTTCGCCATTTAAATAGCACTGCAACTATATAGGCTGCAATGGTACAAGTAACTTTGCACTGCAAAATTCAGTGAAGTTCAGTAATCTGCAACATCGGACTTTATCACATGGGTGAAAATTGGGGGTTTAAACACTTTACCCCGTGAAAGTTGCGCAGTCGCTCTTATTACAGCTGTGTATCTGCAATAAAACTTGAGCTGGGAAAGAGTGGGATACGCAATAAAATAGACAATCTGTCCCACTATATAACCTTAGTCTGAGTTATCAGAAATACCAAGTTGTTCTAGTCTAGCGGATCCTATTGTAACTGTGTTGTGTCTACCTACAACAAACAGGTTGCAGGTTCAGGTTTCTCCAAAGCCCCTAACTGTGTATGCCTGAATAGAAAACAGAGATCAACCCATTTCAGCAGCTACCACCCGGATGTTAAAGAAGCATAAAGCTATCAGCCTGGCCACCGAAATTGAAATTATATGAAAAGCGACGAGTGACGCAAGAAAGACACAAATCATCCCTGAATACATTTAGGAAGAAGCTGGTTTCTGGAACATTTAAAATGTTCTTGTTTAATTATGCAAAACTTACCTGGCCTGGCTTTTTCATTTCACATGTGCATATATATCCTTAGCCTTGGATGAAAAGCTGCTTGAACTGCTCTTCTTTTATTTGCGGCCAATTTATCCTTATTCTTTCCCTGTTATTTCTGCGTCTGGTATCAAATATTCTGTTGAAGAAGTCATGCCCAGGGGCACATCTATGGGTGCATCCGCACAGCAGAAATAAAGCAGTTTGACACCACTCTGACCGCCATGACTCTGTCCTACATAATCCTGGGATTTGTAGTTTGGTGAGGCACCAGAATTACCTAACTGACCCGGCTGGATACCTCCCCAAACTACGTATCCTGAGATTCCACAGGACAGAGCTGTGACAATTAAAATGGTGCCGAACTGCTTTATTTCTGCAGTGTGGCTAGTCTCTAGATTGTTAGCTGAAGTATATCTGTATCGCAACAGTATACTGTTGCTTTGAGTGCTGAAATGGACTCTGAGAGACCAAGGTTCAAATCCCCGCTTAGCCATGGAGAGTGACTGGATGAGCTTGGGGTAGTCACACTCTCTCAGCCTTAAGATTAATTGGCACTGCAGAATAAAAGCAGACTGGTGCCTCTTTGCCTGGCGCTCTGAGATGTATAGTTTTGTGAGATAATTAGTCTTCTCTGTCAGAGAAATCTGGTGCCACCACAAACTACAAATATCATTATTCCATAGGATGAAACCGTGACAATTAAAGTGGTGCCAAACTGCATCAATTCTGCAGTGTAGGAGCAGCCTTAGAGAAAGGCAATGTCAACCCTCCCTCTGAACAGATCTTGCCAAGAAAGCCCTGTGGTTGTGTTTCCCTAAGTCAAATGGTGACTTGAAGTCACATAACAATAACAACTGACTGACTGTACCACCCAACAGGCATTTAACCTGGGCTAACCCTAACTGAGAGGGACTTGGCATCTCTTTGCGAACTTTGGATGCAATTCAAATGGGGGCATCTTGACGTTTAATATGATATTCTGCGCCAGGGGTAGGCAACCTTTTTGAGCCGGGGGCCGGGTTGCTGTCCCTCAGACAACTGGAGGGCCAAAGCCAAAAAATAAATAAGTAAATAAATTTTTAAAATATTAAATACATAAATAAACCGGGACAAATGTAGGACAAAATTTTCAAATGGGGGACACTTTTTTATAAAAAAAAATGGAGGACATGCAAAAAAATGTGCTGATTTATATAAAAAAAAGTTAAGATAAATGCATGTTTCTGAGGCTTCTATAGACAATTGTCCCACCATGCCCCTCCGCAAGAGGCCAAAGGCCCCGGCGGCAATCGGCGGCAGGACCAGGCTGGGGCCGGTCCCAAGGCCTCGCCGGGCCGCATACGGCCCGCGGGCCGCAGGTTGCCTACCCTTGTTCTGCGCGGTCATTTCTTCCTTTCCAAAATACAGAACCCACTTTTCCAGTGGAGCCAGAGCTTCATTCCCACTACCTTTTAAACTGGATCACAATTCTATCTGAACTGGTTCAAATGACCCTGGTTCCCACTTAAATCGAATCGCTGAAATGATTCGGCGAGGGGGACCATGCACCAGACCCATTTAACTCACATCTTTTTGGATTAATCAGTTCTGCTCAAGTGTGAACCAGATGCAGATTGGAATCGATTTAAATTTGCTCTTTGGCCGGCTGGAGCAGGTCCGTTTTGAACTGATTCATTTGTGAATGTGAACCAGAAGTGGGTTATTTTACAAGGGAAAAAATGCAGTCAGGGCAAATGTTGTGGGAACCACTCTTCACTGTTGAATCGATCCATCAATTCAGATCACAAACTGCTTTTTTTTGTAAGCGGGAATGAGGCCCAAGTATATTTAACACAGAGAATGAGAAAACCACAAAAGCCTAAATTGTTTTTCACAACTCGGCTGTTGGGAAGAACAGGAGCATCAGCATCTGTAAGACAACGAAGAAAAACAAAAGCATAAATATAGACGTAATTAAGCCAGAGGCAGTTTTCAGCACTCCCTAAACGCCTTGGCTTCGAAGACCCTTTGAAGCCTGGCATTAAAAAAGGGAAAAAAGAAAGAAAAATGCCAGCTCTAAATAGAGCGAGTATCTGTGCCACTGCCACCCACCAGTCCCTCCTTCAGAAGCACGCAAGGTCTGATGGTGCCAGCACCACAATCGATGCTATCTTTGTTGCTTTTCCTTTTCCTGCCATGCCAGGGGTGTGTCTGCCAACCGTTGCCTCCCTTTGCCCCCTTTGTACACATAGGACTGGTGCCTACCTTTTTGTGCAGAGGGGACACTGGCTAGCTGTCTGTATTGTTGAGCGTGGCGGCAACAAGTGCATATGGAGATGACTACAAGCGGCTTTTAAACCATGGTTATAGTCATAAAGTAACAATACTTGGAGAGCCAGCATGGCGTAGTGGTTTGAGCATTGGGTTACGACTCTGGAGACAGGGTTCAATTCCTCTGTCTTGAAACCCATTGGTTGATCTTGGGCAAGTCACATACTCTCAGCCACAAGGAAAGGCAAAGGCAACCCCTGTCTGAAAAAATCTTGCCAAGAAAACCCTCACAATATGGTCGCTTTAGGGTCACCATAAATCGGAAATGATTTGAAAGCACACAGCAACAACATGACCGACATGGAGAGCCAGCATAGTTTGCATGCTGGACTACGACTTTGGAGATCAGAGTTCAGTTCCTCGTTTGGCCGTAAGGACCCCATAAGTCAGGAACGACTTGAAGGCACACAACAATGATAACAACTTACAATATATATTGCATGATGTTGCCGCCAACCCATTGCTGCTGTGTCTGACAAGTGTGGTTAGGGTATCCTTTTTCTATTGAAATGGCAGTCCCAGGACTCCTCAAGTGTGAAATGTTGCTGTTGGGTGGCAGTTGCAAGATTGGCATTCACATCAATGTCTTCTCCTTCCTTTTCTCATTGTCTCACTGGAAAAAACCATTTGGCATAAGATACGCTTTTACCACCATCTCCCTTAGGATGGCATGCGGAGAGGCATGGAGAACACCATTACTCTCCCGCTCCATTTTGGCTTTCTTTTTTCATGCAATAATAAAGCTCACAGACTGTGATCATACACATTGGCATGGAGTGTGGAAATAGTTTTTGTGAGCAGCCTGTCACTGGTCCTCTGCCCTCAAACTTCACACCCCTTTCCTGGCTAATAATAGATAGAATTAGAGAGGACTCCTTGTGGTCTCCAGTCCCTGGAAAGTGATAACGGAGATTCCTTTTTCTTTTCTCATCCTGTATGTCCAGGAGCCATTGAGATCTTGTGGGATCCTATCGTTTTGGCTCAAGGGGTACTGCCCGCTTAATTCCTAACCCTTCTTCCAGCCAGAAGAGGGGTACAAGGGATACTTAGACTTTTGCAAAGGTGGAGGTAAGGTAGCAGTCTAGATATAGTTGCCTCTGTTTCAGCTGACCCCACTGGTCTCAGTGGGCATCCACCACCATTGCTTTTTGAGGTCTAGATGACATCTGCAAGCACCAGCTACAAGGATTTATAGTTCTACATGTGGTCTTCTCTGCCAAAGAGGGTCAGGATTCTGTCAGATGGCGCCACGGTAGTTAAAGTGGCGTCGAGCTGCATTATTTCTACAATGTAGATGCACCCTTAAACTCAGTTAAACTTTTTATTCCTAAAGCGCCTGGGGCAAGCTTTCAGGTTGGGCTGCGTTGTATCCTTCTATGATTTTCCCCATTCCAGCCAGGGACATTGCAGGTACCTGCTTGCTGAAACATTTGACACAAGGGGTTTAGGCATTTCAGATCATTTATTAAGTGTTATCTGGGGTTGGCACTTAATTTTTTAAAGTGATGCAGTGCCCACAAAGGGCACCTAGAAACTAGAAATGTAATTTTCCTGGCTGTGAGACATATGGTGTGTGAGAAGGGTCCACAGCACCCTGGCAAAGCACATGCTCTGCATGCAAAAGGGTCCAGGTTTAGTCTTTGGAATCACCAAACAGGGCTGGAAGGGGGCCATACCAGAAACTATGACAAATGGCCGGGTCCTGATGGAGCATAGGCAGCTGATGTATACTAGACCAGGCACCATGGAAAAGTTACTTTTATGGACTACATCTCTACAAGGAAAGCAAGGAATAACTGTTTGCGAGCATACAACTGCATTCCTAAATCCAGAGCCCAAAGTAAAGCCGAGCACTGTTTCGAGCGCCTTCTTCAGAGACAACCCAGCTTCGATGTCATTCTCCCAAATTCATTTAACCCCCAAGACCAAATCGCAGAAATTAACCAATGCGGCTAGATTTATGTCAAGTAATTGATTCATTTGGTTGCAGAGCACACCACAGAACACTTTTCAAGCATCCCTGAGGAAGAGTGGCATTTCAAAATGCACCAAGTCCATAAAACCTTTATTTTTGCATGCCTTGAGATTTCCTTGCCCTCCCTATTGCTTTCCTGTTGGCCATGGTTGCCCTTCTCTTTTCCCCAGATAACTGATTCTGGGCAAAGAGATGGGCAAAGAACTATGGAGGACGTTGAAACCATCTGTCTATCCCAATCTGCAGAAATAATGAAGTTTGACACCACTTTAACTGTCTTGGCTCCATCCTATGGGATCCTGGGATCTGTAGTTTGTTCTGGCACCAGAGCGACCCAACGGAAAGTTCAGTCGCTCACAAAACTACAGGTCTCAGAATTCCATAGCATTGAGCTGTGGCAGATAAAAGTGGTGTCAAACTGAATTAATTCTGCAATGTAGATGCAGCCCCAGTCAAGAGGAATCCTATTCAGCATCCAATTCTGTGTCCCAACTCTTCACCAGCTGTCGGTTTAAAACTGTGCAGCAATTTTTAGAGTAAAGATGTTGAAAGTTCAGGCCTGGAGACAGTGAGATGCTAGTCTAGGGGTAAAATCAAATCTTTTAATGAAAAAATTAAAAATATGGGTTCCTTTTGAATGATGAATGCAATATTTAAGTCAAGAATTCACATCTCTCCAACTATTTCAATTTGACAGGGTAGACTACATGGATTATGATATGGACCACAACTCTCATCAATCCTAGGTGCATCTACACTGCACAAATAATCCAGCTTGATGCCACGTTAAGTCCTGTAGCATCATCCTATGGAATCCTGAGATTTGTAGCTTTACAAGGTCTTTAGCTTTTTCTGCCAAAGCATGGAGGTGCCTCACAAAACTACAATTCCCAGGATTCAGTAGGATGGAGCCATAGGAGTTAAAGTGGTGTCAAACTGCATTATTTCTCCAAAGCAGATGAACCCTTAGCTTGCATAGCCAGTGGTGGAGAAATCTGGGATTTGTGGTCCAGCACCATCTGGAGGTCTTCAGTTTCTCCACTTCTGCTTTAGTGCCATAAGGTCTAGGAACTTGTTCTCCTTCTGTTTCCAAACAGAACATTTGCATTTTTCAGGACGCTGGTTTCTTTAGCTACTATTGAGTCTTGCAACTCGGATAGAATGACATACACCAAGGATGTCTAAGTTGGTTTGCAACTCTTGATGCGAACCTACTTTGTTGGTGCTAACTCTTTTGACCTCCTTTGGCAGCTTGATCCTGACAACACTGGTTTCATCGGCGTGGAGACCTTCGCCAGCCTGGTGCACAGCCATGAACTGCCCTTGGACCCGGCCAAACTGGAAATGCTGGTGGCACTGGCCCACAGCAACGACGAAGGACAGATCTGCTACCAGGAGCTGGTAGACCTGGTCAGTGGCGTGAGTACCAGCAGCCACACCGTGGCCGCACCACTTTTTGATCATAAGCTCTCCTCTCTCTGCTAGATCTTGGGATATTACCTTTTTTGGTCACTAAATATGTTTTAAATGAAGTAACTTATCAATGTGGCTCATTCTTAATAGAGTGGCCTGTATTTCCCCCCCCCCCCTCCATTATGATTTTTATCACCATTGCTTGATGAAGAAGTTGTCGATGCTTCAACAGCATGCAACATGTACAGCCATCCCTCCACATCCACAGATTTTTTTCACCCATGACTTCAAGCATCCTCAATTTGAAAATATTTATAAAATATATAAATTCCAAGAAGGGAACCTTGATTTTGCCCTTTTATACAAGGGTCGCCATTTTACTGTGCCATTGTATTGAATGAGACTTGAGCATCCACGGATTTTGGTATCCACAAAGGGTGCTGGAACCAAACCCCAGTGGATACAAAGGTCTTACTATATTTTGTGCATTTTGGTTGGCTCAGTGAAAGTATCTTTGTTTTGTACATTTTGGATTGTCAGAGTGTGGACCAGAATCCTGGACAATCAATCAGTCAGCTTGTTTATTGAAACAACTGAACTTTATTGAAGGCTCCAAAATCAGCGATGTCCTTCTAAGCTGAGACTGACCCCTCCCAGCCAAAGCAATGCATAAGTTCCCCCCCCGAATCCAAAGCACTCCACCCCTAGCAAAAGCCCGCGCAACAGGACCCCTCCTTCCCAGCACTAGTTCCCATCCTCCATCCCTATCCCCTGAGAAACGAAACTGCATTTCAAGTCTCTGCAGGCCAGCCTCTCAAGGACACTAAATAACTCACACCTGGTCCAGCCTAGCACTACATATCACCATCTCTACAAGCTATGCTAAGCACAACCCATCCCCCAGCATCCACAGTTAGAATACGTCTGGTAGAATACTACAGGATTCTAACAGGATGTCATTGTACTTTACTATATGGCCAACATGGCTACTTCGCAATATGTTTCCTGTTACAATCCTTTTCTTTTATCAACTTTTATCGCCGCCCTTCAAATGTCTGGCACCCTAAAACAAATCAATACAGTTCTGTTCCGAAAGACTCATTCTCATTATTTCCTTGTTCCATGGTTTTGTTGAAGAACCCAGGTTGTCAGCAAACAAATTTTGAAAAACGTCGGGAATCGGAAATTTGGGATTTGTTTTAACAGTGCTCATGAGGCAATGGACAAGCCAGGAACAGGGGAAATGGCAAGGTTAGAGGAGACAGATTCCAGGGTTTCCAAATTGTAAAAGTTTCCAAGCGGTAGAGACGAAGAGACTAGGTTGGCATTCTCCCTACTCTCCTTCCTCCAACAAGAATGAGCTTTCTATCTGGACAACCGTTTGATGGCTAAGGTTCATCTGCACTGCAGAAATAATGCAATTTGACACTGCTTTAACTGCCACCGCTCATTGCTATTTAACCCTGTGATTTATAGTTTGTGATGGTACCAGAGAAGGCCAAATATCTCATAAAACTACAAATCCCTGAATTCCATATCATTGAGCCATGGCGGTTCAAGGGGTGCCAAACTGCTTTATTTCTGTAGTGCAGATGCAGCCTAAATGGTTATGGGGAAGGTCCCAGAAACCTTGACCATTGGCCATGCTGGCTGGGGCTTCAAGGAATTGAAGTGCCCAAGGCTGAGACCCATCTGGTTAGGATGCATCTACACTGTTAAAATAATGCAGTTTGACACCACTTTAAGTGCCGCAGCTCCATCCTATGGGATCGTGAAATTTACAGTTTTACAAGGTCCTTGGGCTTCTCTGCCAAAGAGTGATGGTTCCTCAACAAAATACAGATCCCAGGATTCTGTTGGATGGAATAGTGACAATTACAGTGGTATCAAACTGTATTAATTCTACAGTGCAGATGCATCCCTAGAGTGTTGACCTGGGACTTGTATGCCAAATAAAGGTTGAATGAATGAGTGAAATGGGACTTTGGAGCTTCCACTCCTCCCTGAGTCATGAAACGTACTTAGCAACCTTAGGCCAACTGCTGCTTCTCCGCCTGACCTGCCTTGCAGGGCTGTTGTAAGGTTAAAACAGGAGGGAAGAGGCAGGCATGCTGCCCTGACCTCCTTGGAGGGGGAATCAGGATAAAATTAGAACAAAGCAACAATAAAAGAGTGAAAATGAAATCCAAGCAGATTGGATACATTAAGATACCAAAGGTTGCCGAAAGTTGGATTTGGAAAGGGTCCAGGAAAAAGTTTTATGGGATAATGTCAGGCTGATTCCCTGCCTTTTCCCTCCGCCTTTCCTCTAATTTCCTTCCACAAAAGCATTAAGTCTCCTCCAGCTATTCAGCGATGAATACTTAATGCTCAATAATTTCTCCCTAATTGGCTCAAGTGGAGTGCCGGACTGAACCTGCAAGAAGAGATGTGAGCAGGGCCCACTCCGGATGGGACCGTGTGCCTTGCAAGCCAATTCCTCAATGCAATGGCACGCTCCCAAAGTGAGCTTCATTTTGCTCCAGACATTGCTGATCTCAAGATGGTGTGGAGGTGGGACGGCGGCAGGAAGGGGTACATCAGGATGACAGTGGTGGATAGGGTTGCCAAAGCGAAAACCGGAGAGGGTGCCTGTGCCTTGAATGGTTGCATTTGTTGCTGTGTGCCTTCAAGCCTAATGGCGACCCTAAGGCAAACCTATCCTGGGGTTTTCTTGGCAAGATTTGTTCAGAGAAGATTTGCCATTGCCTTTCCCTGAGGCCGAGAGAGTGTGGCTTGCCCAAGGTCTCCCATTGGGTTTCCTGACTGAACTGGGAATCGAACCCTGGTCTCCACCATTTGTCGAAAAGGGACCAAGGTTGGCTCTTGTGTATGTGTATGTGCCTTCCAGTCACCTCTTCACTTATGGAGACTCTGTGAATTTAGTAGTTTTTTCTTAGATAAGGAATACTCAGAGGGGTTTTGACTGTCCCTTCCTCTGAAATACAGTGGGATCCACTGGGGTTCCAGACCCCCAGTGGATACCAAAACCCATGGATGCTCAAGTCCCATTAAACCCAATGGGATATTAGAAAGGTGTCTCTTATATAAAATGGCAAAATGAAGGTTTGCTTTTGGGGATATATATATATATATATATATATATATTTCAAGCCATGGATGGTTGAATCCATGGATAAAAAATCTGCGGATAAAGAGGACTGACTATATAACCTACAGCTCCAAGTATTCGTTGGCAGTCATCCGTCCAAGTACTAACCAGGGCTGACCCTGCTTTGCTTGCAAGATCAGGCTGAATCCGGTGCCCTATAATACACAACCCTTAAAGGTACAGAAGCTATCGGCCAGTTGGTAACCCTAACTATGAAGAGGATTGAGACCATTTGTAAACACATATAACACCTGCAGGACTTACTGGCATGTTCAGGGTCCACAGAAATAATGTCATGCCACTTTGTCAAGTGTCAAGTCTTTTCCCACTTATGACAACCTTGAGAGAAACCTATTGTGGGGTTTTCCTGGCAAGTTTCTTCAGAGGGGGTTTGCCCTTGCCGTCCTCTGAGGCTGAGAGAGTGTGACTTGCCCAAGGTCACCCAGTGGGTTTGTATGGCTGAGCTAGGATTCAAACCCTGGTCTGCAGAGTTGTATTCCAACACTCAAACCACAACCCCACGCTGGTTCTCTGGTTGCATCTACACTGTAGAATTAATGCAATTTGATACCGCTTTAACTGCCACAGCTCAATGCTGGTTGGCCCTTGACTTCTCTTCCAGTTCTTTGATTCTGTGAAGATGTGGATGTAGAAAGTATCAGGATGAGTGAATTCACTGCATGCCACTCACTGTCTAGCTGATTTTGTGGTGGGCATAGCATTTGCGGAGTAGGTCATCTTGGCTCAGGGACATCTTCAGTGGCATTTGGGAGGGCAAATTCTCAATGCATACGTTATTATCCTTTGCCTGCTTTTGCACATCATGGTCTCTCTTTTCAGATCAGCAGCAAGCGGTCCAGCAGTTTCAAGCGAGCCATCGCCAATGGTCAGAGGGCACTGCCCCGGGATGGACTCCTGGATGAGACCGGCCTGGGCTTCTACAAGCGTTTTGTCCGCTATGTGGCGTATGAGATCCTGCCCTGTGAGATGGATCGGCGGTGGTACTTCTACCAACACCGCGCTTGTCCGCCACCAGTATTCATGGCAGTCGTCACACTAACCCAGGTGTGTCAAGAGGGCATCTCTAGAAGACATACTGCTCTGAGGGAAAGAAATAGCTAACATTGAAAAAGAGAGCAGCTGGTTCTTGAGAGCTTCAATGACTGTTTTGCCATAACTCATTAATACTACTACTACTACTACTACTACTAATAATAATAATAATAATAATAAAATTTATTTATTTCTTGCCTCTTCTCAAGGTGGGGTACAACTTGCCAAAACAATAATATTTATTTTGCAAGCATGAGGACTAGAAAGTTGTGGGGGCTTGCTATTGTCATTTTCTGAGGCTGAGAGAGTGTGACTTTCCCAAAGTCACCCAATGGGTTTCCATGGTGGAGTGGAGATTTGAACCCTGGTCTCCTTACAATAGGCTATCCTAAAATAATTTCTCCCTTTTCCCATTAGATCATCGTGTTTCTCTGCTATGGGGCCCGGTTGAACAAGTGGGTGCTGCAGACGTACCATCCGGAGTACATGAAGAGCCCCCTGGTCTACCATCCAGGGCATCGCGCGCGCGCCTGGAGGTTCCTCACGTACATGTTTATGCATGTGGGGTAGGTATTTCATGGGTCTCCCTATAATTTTTACCCATTTCTTACAGGAGTGAAACCCATGATCGGTCTGAAGTGGTCAAAGTTGCACAGATCTGAGTGGTGATGAACAGAGTTTTGGGGAAAGTTCCTTCTTTGGACAGCAACTGGCCAAGATGCATCTGCACTGCAGAAACAACCCAGTTTGACACCACTCTAACTGCCATGGCTCAGTCCTGTGAAATTCTTGGATTTGTAGTTTGCTGTGGCACAAGAGCTTTCTGACAGAGAAGGCTAAATGTCTCACTAAATTACAATTCCAGACTTCCATGGTCTTGAGCTATGGCAGTTAAAGTGGTGTCAAACTGGATTATTCCTGCAGGGGGGATGCAACCCAAAAGTGAAGGTTGGATGAAAGTTACAGGATCCAGTGTGGCAACCCTACATTGCATCTCAAAAGCAACCCCACTGTTCATAGGGATGAGCTATACACTCCAATAAATGTGTTGCGCACAGCGAAAGCTCCTTTTCTTTCTTTTAAAGCCAAGGTGACCTGAATGGTGTCTGTTCTGTCCTGGAAATTTGTGGCTACCTCCTTCTTGTCTCTTTCCAGGTTGGAACAGTTAGGCTTCAATGCCCTTTTGCAGCTGATGATTGGGGTGCCCCTCGAAATGGTCCACGGCGTCCTTCGCATCAGCTTCCTCTACCTCGCAGGTGTTTTGGCAGGTGAGTCGGACTGGTCTCACGGCTTTAACCGCCATTGTTCATTGCCATGGAATTTTGCAATTTGTAGTTTGGGGGGATATTTAGATCTCCCAGGATTTCACAAGATGGCAGTTTAAAGTGGCGTGAAACTGCATTATTTCTACAATGTAGATGCACCCTGTGTTTCCAATCTGAATCAGTCATGAAACCCAGTCATAAAAAACCTTTCCCCTGCCCTCCTCATCAATGTGTCTCACCCAGTCTTGCGTTCTCCATCTACCTAACAAAAACTGTGCAGCATTTGACAACATTCTTGCAGCAAAGAGAGAAATGGCAGAATTATTCACTCTTGCCTGTGAGAATGAAGTTTATGAAGATTTATACCCCTGATGACACCAGCGTAGCTCTTTCAGCACATAATACACTTCTGCAGTATTCTTCCAGCTGCTGTCTTCTCTAAAGGGCTTCTGCTCAAAATGGCCTCCCTGTGTCACCTTCTTTGCCATTGTGTCACACTGGGGCACATTTATTTGTATCGCAGTGCCACTGATATCCCAAACTCACAAAACAGTGCTGCCTTTCTTAACCATCCCAAATGCCCAAAATACATGATGCAAAAGTACAATGAAATCCCAAACCCACAAAACAGCGCTACTTTTCTTGACCCACCAAAATGCACAAAGTACATGAGGCAAGCTTTCGAAGCAGCCGCTTCAAAAGCTTGCGTCATGTATTTTGTGCATCTTGGCGGGCCAAGAAGACAGCCCTGATTTGTGGATTTGGGTTGTGATTATACTTTGCCTCCCACCAAGGGTTTTTCCTCTCTGCAGTGCTCCTTGGATTGCATAGGAGTACATGATCTCCAGGGTCCATACAGTAATTCACACACACATTGCTGGAGGAAAAGATAGCCTTTTTCCCCTCCCCCCCCCCCCCAAAAATTACAGGGCTCTGGAGAGTGCTTACTAGCAAGTGAGGTATTACTGAACCCCTTGACAATTAATGCAACATGCACAAAGCCACATCTTTGGAAAGAGGCGGAGGAGAGAGTGAAATGGAGGGTGAACAATTCCTCATCAAACCACACCATCACACTCTCCGCCACTCGCATGCTGCTGTCTCAGCAAAGCTGTCTCCGGAGAACAGAGAGGCGGTCTGTGTGTTGGGGGACTCTCCTTGCAATTCCTCATACTTCTTCTATTTCTTTTACAATACATTTATTAATTCATACATTTCCAAAAACATATACACACAACATATAAGATACAACAAACCAGAGTCAACTTATCCATGGGTCAGTCTAAGTACTGTACTTTAATTCTTATTAAAAATGGTGAAAGGCAAGAGTGTAATCCGTTCTGGAAGTACTGATCCCGCTCTCCTCTCTCATCCATTCAGTCTTCAGTATAAACACAGCTGTCCGGATTTTCTAAGTTCTTTGGCATTGTTTTCCTTTGCTTCATCCTTCAGATCTTTTATTACATCCCTCTACATTTTACCCTTGTTTTATCCAAGGGTCATATCAAAATCCATAATTCTGGCCACAAAACCTGCCCTAGATTTATACATGAAGTCAACTTATAGTCGAGTATATATGGTCTTTAACACGCAGGACCATTTCTTTCCATGTCTTTTTTAAAATTCAAGGTACGATGGGGAATTCTGCATGTGGTCAACAAATAATTTCATGGACTGGATCACTTGGTGTTATTATTATTTTAAAACCTTGGATAGTTTAAAACAAAGGTGGGCAGCCGTGGGGCTGGAAGGGGCTCTCTGTGGCTGTTTTCATTGCCCCCCAGAAACCTCTGTCTTGTCCATTTCTGTAAAACAAGGGCAAGCTGTCTCTCCTGGAAGACATTTGGACTGCATCTGCACTGCAGAATTAATGTAGTTTGTTGCTGCTTTAACTGCTATGGTGCAATGTGATGGAATTCTAGAATTTGTAGTTTGGCGACAGCCTGCTCCGTCAGAGAGCGCTGGTGCCAAAACAAACTACAAATCCCTTCGTTCCATAGCATGGAGCCATGGCAATCGACGCAGTCTCAAACTGCATTAATTCCGCAGTGTGGCAGCAGCCGAAAAGAGTGATTATTCACCTTTTAAATCGGTCTCACTGCCTCCTTGCACTATTTAACATTTGTAAAAAATGTCCATTGTACAAAATGAAAAGGGAACATCTTGACACTTTTGTGAATGGAACAAAGTTGGTTTGCACTGAACCATCAGAAATCAAAGGTGTCACTCTCTCAGCCACCCGAAATGTTCAGATTTTGGAATATTTTGGATTTCAGCATTTCGGATGAGGAAGACACAACCTTTACCTACAAATATCCACAAACGCTCGCTCACACACAAGGGAATGCTTATTTCCCCGCATCTCTGGCACTTGTGTGCCGTCATTTAAAAACAAGAGATGATTCCCTCTCCCCTTTGGTATTTGTTTCATTGAAATGCAAATCTCCCGAGATATGAATGGATAAAAACTCCGGCAATCAGTTGGCTACGATTTCACCGCTGGTAACACAAGGCCTATTGGATTATTTTTAGATCTCCGCTCTTAGGGCCAAAGCAGATGTGACGTTAAATGCGTTAAATGCGCAGCCTGATGTGGTGTGAATCTTTTCTTAACCTAGAAATAGCAACTGCTGAAGGCTTGATCAAATCAGGACTGCCGTTTGTAGGGACCGGGTGTCTCTGTGTAAGGTTTTTTAACTCTTCCCTGGCCTTTTTGTCCTTGCAAATTTCTATCCGACATTTATTTATCTATCTAATGAACTGGGCCGATTGATTTCTGTATTGTGCGGTTGCACTTTTACTGTCATAAAAATCTGGCAAAGTCAAGAAAATGCCAAGAGAAAGAACCGAAACAATAAGGGAACCAATTCCAATATTGCAATGTTAAAAATTATTATGGTGTTTGGGAATGCGAAAGGTGTTAAAAGGGGGTTTAAAGCCTGGAAAACTAAAACCCAAATTCAGGATGAAAGAAAGATGAAACGCCTGCGAGGAGTGGAAGGTTTTAACCAAGGGTGAGGACCAGTGTGGTGTAATGGCTTGAGCATTGGACTGTGACACTGGAGACCAGGGTTCAAATCCTGGCTCGGCCATGTCAACTCATTGGGCAACCTCAGGCATGGCACACTCTCTCAGCTCCAGAGGATGGCAGTGGCAAACCTCCTCTGAAGAAACGTGCCAAGAAAATCCTATCATAGGGTTGCCATAAGTCGGAAAGGACTTGAAAGTAAAGAACAAGAACAACAAAGCTATGCAGAGCAGGGGCAAAATGAAGGCATTGTGCTCCCAAATAAGAAATCTGCCCTTGAGGTGCATCTACACTGTAGAAATAATGCAATTTGACACCAATTTAAGTGGTGTAGCTCCATCCTATGGAATTCTGGAGTCTGTAGTTTTACAAGATCTTAAGCCTTCTTTGCCAAAGAGTGTTGGTGCCTCACAAAAAACACAGGTTTCTATTATTATTATTATTATTATTATTATTATTATTTGTATCCCGCTTCTCCAAAAGATCAAAGTGGCTAACACTAAAAACATCCATAAAAGTACAATAATTGCTTGTTACCATTGTACTCCAAACCCTCCCTGACCCTCCCATCCCTATAGGATGGGACCATGGCAGTTAAAGCAGAATCGTAGTGCTATAACTATGTAGAATTTAAAGGTATAGCTGTGTCAGTCTGTAGAATCAGTATGCAGAGAGATCTGGTAGCACCTCTGAGACTAAGAAGTTGGTAACATGAGCTTTCATAGACTTCATATATAGGCATCTGAGAAAGTAGACTGAAGTCTAGGAAAGCTCATACTACCAACTTCTTTCTTTCGGTGAGTCTCAAAGGTGCTACAAGATCTCACTATAACTGTAAGTATAGATGGCTTCCCAGCCTCATGCCAAGGCCAATCTGACATTGCTGATGAAAATGGCATCTCGCCTCCCGCCTTTTTCTTTTTACCGCAGGTTCTCTGACCGTCTCCATCACAGACATGAGAGCGCCTTTGGTCGGAGGCTCAGGGGGAGTCTACGCTCTTTGCTCAGCACATCTGGCCAACGTTGTTATGGTAAGAATGGTGGAATAGGGCTATGCTATTGATATGGTCTCCATCCTCTCATCCAGCATCCCTTTCCCTGCAGCAAGATGTTGCAGCATGTAATGCTTTTGTTCAGGCTGCTTGACTGTTTGCCAGCCACAACCTTTTCCCAGAGACTCCATTACATCCCCTCCTGGTCCCACTTTTTGGCTAGCATTCTCTGGCCACTGGACTGGCTCAGCCCTCATTGAGTCACTTTGTTTTGGGTTTGTCTGAAACCCACTATTAAATAAACTTGCCATTAGCAGATTTGGAACCTTGTACCCATTCAGGGGTTTGAGGCTTTGGGTCCCATCAGCTCCAGGTGAGGAATAACTGGAGTAATATAAGGATATAAGATGGGAGCCAGTGTGGTGTAGCAGTTTGAGTGTTGGACTAGGACTCTGGAGACCAGGGTTCAAATCCCCGCTCGGCCATGTAAACTGACTGGGTGACTTTGGGCAAGTCACACTCTCTCAGCCTCAGAGGATGGCAAGGGCAACCCCCCTCTGGAAAAACTTGCCAAGAAAACCCTGGGACAGGTTCACCTTAGGGTTGCCATAAGTCGGAAATGACTTCACAAAAATGGGGTGGTTTGTCTCCCTCCATCTGTGTACATTAATGTTAGAGAGCAGGTTAGTTGAGCGCTTTGTTCATTTAGAAGATTTTATACCTTGCTTTTGACGTGAACGACACTCAATGTGACTCATAACAGATTGCCTCTGATCGAAGTTAAAGTTTAGTCCACAGAAGCTTCTGTTTTGTCTCTCCATTTCTAGAACTGGGCAGGAATGCGCTGTCCATATAAGCTGCTCCGCATGGTGCTGGCACTGGTGTGCAGTAAGTATATCTCTTCTTCCCTTCTCCTTCTTCCAGAGCAATCTTCTCCTTACTGTGTTGGCTTCACCTGTGTCCATCACTAGACCCATGCATCTATTGCAACATGTTGAGCGACAGCTTGTGTTTTGGAGTGGGACTATTGTTGCCTTCTCACTCCCTCCAGAGCCCTCCATTGAGTTGCTAGTGCCCCACTTTATGTTCATTTGGTGGCTATTGGATAGCAGGGGTCCATGGATAGAAGATGTGTGGCTGTGCTCAGTGACATCACTAGCATGTTGCGAGGGGTGCATACAGCACAAAGTGAAACCGTAACAGAATCAACTTCTGGCAGACACAGAGATTCCTAGAGAGTACCTATTAATCAAAAGTGCAAATAATCAAATCCACAAAAGTTAAAGCCGCAAATGTGGAGGGCCAACTGTATTTTTAAAAAAATATGTACAAATTATTTCCAATACTTTGTTGTTTGAATTATAGTCCCCCATTCCTCTTCTCTCTCTGTTGCAGTGAGCTCTGAGGTGGGCCGAGCCGTCTGGCTGCGCTTTTCGCCCCCCTTGCCCTCCTCGGGCCCCCAGCCGAGCTTCATGGCCCACCTGGCAGGGGCAATCGTAGGCATCAGCATGGGCCTGACTATCCTCCGGAGCTATGAGGAGAACCTGCAGGATCAGTGCGGGTGGTGGGTTGTGCTCCTCTCTTACGCCACCTTCTTGGTCTTTGCCATCTTCTGGAACATCTTCGCCTACGACCTTCTAGGGGCACAGATTCCACCTCCTCCTTAGCGGTCTGCCCAGCCCCAGTTCTCTCTGCAACACTTAACCTGGAAGTGCCCAACATTGCAGACATCACTGGGGAGGGGGACAGGGAGGGCGGGCGGGCAGGAGGGCAAGCCTGGCCTGGTGCATGCCAGCCAAGGAGCCCAGAGCGCATGCCGCGCACGTCGCGTCTCTGAAATGATGTTTCCGCCAGATGCCAGAAAACCAAAAAAAAAAGAACCTGTGTTAGGCTCCTGCAGAGAGGCAGGATAGTTGCACAGACAGTTGGCAGCCCACAAATGAATGAATGAATCCCTCCGTCCCCAAAACCCTTCGTATGCCAAACCTCACCTGCAGAACAGGTGCTCCTCGGTTCCTAGAAACAAATTCTTTTTCTTTCACAAGTGCGTGCTCATCTGTTCCCTTTTAGGCATGAGGATTTATGTTTTGGGGACAGGGCAGGTAGTGTGAGGGTGGGTTACTAGCCCTTTATCCCAACCTTTCCCCAGTTCCCAAAATGGTGTCTCACCCAAGCCCCAGTCTTACCCAGACCTGCTTAGAACCCTTAGCAGAGGCCTTCAGATCATTCCTTCCTCTCTCAAGTGTTGTTTCCCCCTGCATTTCCTTTTGAACCTTTTGTTCCTGGCTTCTGCTTGGTTTCAGCAGGCTCCCAATGGCAGCTAACCATTGCTTTCTTACCATCCGTGTGTTTCAGTTTCTAAAGAAAAAGGTTTGAATCCATAGAAAGTTAAGGTGGGAAGAGTCATGCCTTTGGAGCAGGAAGTTCTTCTCCCTGGGAGCTGCTTGGGGTTCCTCTGGAAGGAAGGAAACAAGAGATGGAACCATGCATTTTTTCCATGTCACAGTGGCAGGGCACCAATTTTGCATGCGCAAGGTCTTGGGTTTGATCCTCCCTAGAGAGCCATTGCCAAGTCGCTGGAGAGTCCAATACTGAGCTACCTGGACTGATGGGTACAGTTTACTCCTTGGCACCTTCCTGTCTCCTTTGATGTACTCCAGATGCTCTAGCCTTAATGCAGAATCCCAAATGAACCTTGGTCTCTGCAACACCAAATGGAGCTGAGATAGTGAATTCTTGTTTCTCCCTTCCACTGCCTTTCCTCTGTACCTTTTATAGGTCTCACCAAGGTGCCCATCAAAAATTCCCTGTTTGGTCCTGATGGAACAGTGACTGCGCAGTCGGTCCTGCGCAGGACTAAACGTTGGGCATTCAGAAGCTGGTTTCTAGAGCAGGGGCTTGATTTGGATCAGGGATGGCCAACTTCTGGAATCTCAGGTGGGTGGGAGGGTTTGCATGGGGCGAGTTCGGTCCTCCGTGTTTTGTTCAGGGTCACGAGTCGGGGGCTTGAAATCTGTTTTGCCATGCAAGTTGGTGAAAATTCCATAGGTTCTGAAGCTGTACAATCGCACATGCACTTTGGAGTTCAGGAGGAGCATAGCTAAGGAGCTCACTTCAAAACCTTAAGACAGATATCAAACATGGGTCGTTCCATAAAAGCATTCATGATGGTCAGATCTGTATTCCCTCCTAAAAGGCCACTGGACCTCATCCTTTGCCTCGACTTCCCATAAGGATGCTTCGCAGTGCCAAGTACAGTGGGTCCTTGGTATCCGCTGAGGTTTGGTTCCAGGACCCTTCGTGGATACCAAAATCCATGGATGTTCATGTCCCATTAAACCCAATGGTATGGTGAATTAGTGATCTTTATATAAAATGGCAAAATCAGGGTTTGCTTTTAGGAATTTATATACCGTATATGCTCAATTGTAAGTGGAAAAATTTATACCCCAAAATTGACCCTAAAATCCTGGGCCATATCAAAACATATGATTTTGGCCTCCAAATTTTCCCTCGACTTAACATGAGGTCAACTTGTACGTGAGTAAATATGGTATTTTCAAGCCGTGGATGCTTGAATCCGTGGATTAAAATTCTGTGGATGTGGAGGGCTAACTGTACTGTCTTGCTAGGGAATGGGGTCAGTCCAGGGCAGAGGTTTCTGGGTGCCCAGACTGATGTAAAACTGTGCGCTTTCAAATGTAACTTCTACTAAATGCTACAAGCTCTAAGCCAGGTGCAAAATTCAGTCCTTCCATGTCCAAAGATTGTCCATGAATTCAACCATCCACGACATGAAAATATTCAAAAAGTGTATGAATTCCCAAAAGCAAATCTTGATTTTGCCATTTTATATAAAGGACAATATTTTATGATGCCATTGTATATAACGGGACTTGAGCATCCATGGATTGTGTTATCCACAGGGGGGTTCCTGGAACCAAATCCCAGCGGATACCAAGTGTCTACTATAATAGACGTTCCACATGTAGGACTCAGTGGTAGGGCCATTGCTCTGCATACCAAAGTCCCGGGTTCAATCCTCAGCACTTCCAAGGGGTCCCAGTCACACTACAGAATTATAGCACTAGTATTCCACTTTAACTTCCATGGTTCTGTCCTAAGGAGTCCTGGGATTGGCATTTAGACTTCTCAACCAGAGCATCTCCTCTTATGCCTCACCAAACTACAACTCCCAGGTTTCAACAGGAAGGAACCATGGCTGTTAAAGTGGAATCATAGTGCTATATAAATCTATAGTATGAATGGGCCCTAGGTAGGACAGGGAAAGACAACTGTCTGAAGCCCTGGAGAGTCATGCCAACCTTGGCAGTGGGATCCTTTTTTTCCGCCACACCGGAGGTCAGCAGGCTAGTTTAGGGCAAGTTGTATGACGCACATAGTTTTGTACTCTAGAAGAAAGGAATATTGATTGGAACGGGTTGGGGCCACATTGCAGAATCAATGCAGTTTGACACTGCTTTAACTGTCCTGGCTCCATCCTATGGACTCTTGGGCTTTGTAGTTTGTTGTGGCATCATAGCTCTTTGGCAGAGGTTGGTAAATAGCTCACAAACTACAAATCCTAGCATTTCATAGCATTCAATCATGGCAGTGAAAGAGGCTGGATTGGCCCTCTGTCAGGAGTGCTTTGGTTGTGAGTTCCTGCTTGGCAGGGGGTTGGATTGGATGGCCCTTGGGTCTCTTCCAACTCTGTGATTCTATGAAACTGCATTAATTCTGAAGTGCAGATGTAGCCCAAGCGGTCATTATTGCCTCTCTCACCTGCCTTGTTCTGCCTAGTGGCAGCTTAGGAAATCATCCAAATGATACGGACAGGTATCATCCAAACTTTGAGAGTACAGTAGTACCATCCTCAGGGACCTTGCGCACAAGCGGTTGAGTACCTTCAACCTTCTGCCAAGGTTTGGAAGGGTTCCTCAGCAGAGCTTGGAAACATCTTGGTGATGGTTAGTCATTTTAAAAGAAGTAACTCCTAGAATCTTCCAGCCAGCATGTCCAGGATGGAAAACGCACAATGGTTACCCCTCGCCCTGGATGTCTTTGGGATTTGGAAGCATCGACGGGTGCAAAGTGCCTGTAGTTGATACACAGATAACCCTGACAAAGTTCCTTTCTGGGACTATAATTCCCAGGCTCCTATAGCTTGCAGGATCCTGGGAGTTGTAGTCCCAGAAAGGAACTTGGCTGAGTGCTGGGATCTTTGGCGGTTAAACTTCCAAGATGGTTTCGAAAAAGGTGAATGTACTTTTGTCCCATAGCAAAGGAAAGGAATAATTTTGCAAGCATTAATGGGGTGTGTGTATTGATTTTAATGCACTATGCGCCATGAGACCAAGCAAGACTTGGTTCCACAGTGGCTTTCTGGTGCATGGCCTGACAACAACCCTGCAGTTCTTGCTATATCAGGCTGTAGGGAGGAAAAAATTGCCTGTTTTAGGAGAGATGAGGCATATGACTACTGACAAATGTGCAAGGTTGAACATAGAATACGGTTGAACGTGGAATTGGGAACCAGGGGGCAGGGAGGCAGAACGTCCTGACAGTAAATGCACTACCCAGATCTGCAATGTGATGGGGGAAAGGAAAGAAATATGAATAAATATTTTGCACTCCTTCTGTCTATCTGTTTTATTAATTCCTCTCACTTCAAAGCTCGCCCAAGTGACAGGTTGCGCATCTCCCTGAAGTAATAAGCCTAGTTCCAGAAATGTCTTAATTGCTTTTTCTGACCCAGAATCTTAGGTCCACCATCTCTGGGTGCCTTCCTTCCCCTCCAGCTTAGAAGTAACTAGTTACAATTAACTGTAATTTGACATTCACTAGTGCAAATAACTTGCAATTAATACCTTTTCCCCAGTAGCAAAGGTAGGTTGTTGTTGTGTACTTTCAAGTCGTCATCCGTTTTTGGCAACCCTAAGACAAACCTATCACAGGGCTTTCTTGGCAAGTTTCTTCCAAGAGAGTTGGCCGTTGCCATCCTCTGAGGCTGAGAGAGTGTGACTTGGTTGGCAAGGTACCATGTGTTTACTGTCCCACTGTGCAACAAGGATGTTTTTTGCAGTGCCAGTGAATTAACTGGTATGATGAAGGCCCTGGCAAATAGTTATTTATGCACCGTCCCAGAATGAGCAACTGCCAGTGAAATGGGTACGCTTGCAGAGCCGTGTTTATGCAAGCATGAACACATCTGTTGCACAACGGCCAAAACGGAATGAAACTCCTGCGCCTCCATTTTCCTGCTGAACATGATAATAGTATTTATTTGGGTTTGGAACGGAGGCATCCAGGAGAACTGACATTGCAGACACAAACACACGAGGAGAAATATATGCAAACCAAGAGTGTTTTGTTTTTCGAAAGGGTAGATGATTGATGTGGGAGAGTGGGCACAGAACCTGCATCTCCCCATGCGCCTGTTTAAAATTATGGTTTCTTTCCCTCATGTGGGTGGATCGAGTCAGATTGCACTGTTTGCAAAGGGGTCCTTCAGAGATGCAGCCTGGCAGCTAATAATTCAACTAGGCTGGATGTCTAAGATCTGGGGAGCCGTCTAACAACTGACTTCCATGGGAAGGAAACCTTTCAGCATACTAACTTAACTTTCCAGGAGGATAAACATTGGAGCTTGCAAGCCATTTCTTAGGTTTGTCACAAAAAGGGTGAGTGTTTGACTTTGGCAGAGCTCTTCCTAGGATGGGATGCTGTGTCCGGTTCTAGGTGCCGCAATTCAAGAAGGATGTTGAGAACCTGGAACGTGTCTAGAGTTGGGCAACGCAATTGGTAAAAAGTCTGGAAACTACCAAGCCCTATGAAGAGCAGCTTAGGGAGCTGGGGATGTTTAGCCTGGAGAAGAGGAGGTTAAGAGGTGATACGATACCCCTGTTTAAATACTTGAAGGGATGTCATGTTGAAGAGGGAGCAAGCTTGTTTTCTGCTGCTCCAGAGACTAGGACTCGGAACAATGGATGCAAGCTCCAGGAAAAGAGATTCCAGTTCAACATTAGGAGGAACTTCCTGACAGTAAGAGCTGTTTGACGTTGGAAGATGCTGCCTCGGAGAGTGGTGGAGTCTCTCCTTTGGAGGTCTTTAAACAGAGACTGGATGGCCATCTGTCGGGGGTGCTTTGATGGTGAGTTCCTGCATGGCAGAATGGGGTTGGCCTGGATGGCCCTTGGGGTCTCTTCCAACTCTATGATTCTATGAAATTCCAAAAAGCAAACCTTGATTTCCCCATTTTACATAAGGGTCACCATTTGACTATGCCAATGCATTTAATGGGACTTGAACATCCACGGATTTTGGTACCCACGCAGGTTCCTGGGACCAAACCCAGCGGATCCCAAGGGCCCGCTATAATTTAAAATTGGGGTCTCTTCCAACTCTAGGATTCTAAGGTCATCTAGACCATCCCCTGAACAGGGCAAGAATCCACTCCCGGAGCAGCCCTGAGAGATGGCTATCTCAAACCCTCTGGTGAAAAAGAATTGGCCACCCTCCAAAGTGGCCCCTCTCTCTTTTTGCAGCAGCCCCCCTTCCCTGGCTCTTCTGCGGCTGATCTCTGCAGTGCCAGGCTGTCTAATGCTGGGTCTGCAGCTAATTGGATTAGATTCCTGTTTATTGCTACTGCCTGAGGGTCTATGTCACACAACTGCACACTGTGTGCAGGCATGCGGCTTCGGGTGGGGGAGACCACCACTCCGTGTGACGCTGTTGCTCATCGGCCTTTGCTTAAAGTCTGCAGACACTTCGCACATTCAGAGAGAGGGAGAGAGAACAAGTATTAATGGCTTGTGGTTGGTTTTCTGTTATTTAATTTCACCCTTCCTTCCAAATGTCATCCTATTGAAAGGGGGCTTTTGCATCTGAATATAAATGGCTCAGATCTTTGGTCAGTTGGAAAATTGATGGATGGTGCTGCACAATGACAGCTGTGCTCCCAAAGGAATAGTAAAATAGTCAGAGGAGGAAGGGAGAAGAGACAACGAATGACAATTGCATTTGCAATTGGTAGCCATGTTGGCCATATAGCAAAGTACAATAACATCCAAAATCCATCAAAGAGGGACCAACCACAATGCACAAAACGCACGACACAAGCTTTTGAAGCATCCCTGGCTTCTTCATCGGGCAAAAAAAATGTCTAAAACCATTATTGTTGTGGTGAGCTTTAACTTCTTTCCAACTTAAGATGAACCTATCATGGGTTTTTCTTGGCAGGATTTGTCCGGAGGAGGTTAACCATACAGAAGAAATACAATGATATTAACCACAGACCTGCATTTTCTCAAGGTGTTGTTATTGTGTTGTTCTGCGGAGGGATGTCGATGCAAGCGCTAGATGTGATGTTAAATATATGAATGAATGGATTGAATGTTCTGCTTGAAATAATAACAATAAAAGCCTTTAAAAATAAGAAGGAACTATTAGGATCATGGCACACCAGTATGCGTCTCAAAACCCATTTCTGACCTATTTTGTGGTCACAGCGCATTCCCTTTTCTCTCTGCCAAGCTGGAGGGAGGCTGCCACTAGAGACCACTAACTTATTAATTAAGATTATGTATTTATTCAGATAGCTTATTTATTAAGATAAGACTTTTTATGCCACGCTCCGCTATTGCAATAAGGACAGCTTACTAAACTCAGGGAGGCAGCTTGCTACGGACAACACAACAAAAAGCCGCCTTGAACATCCACAGTTTTGTCAAATGCATGTTGGAGCCCTAGCAAAGCAGGTCATATAACTAGCACTGCCAGGTCTCAGGACAAGGAGGAGGAATTTCAGGGCCAGAGAGCTGCCTTGAAAGGTGTGTAGGCAAAATCTGCCACCTGTTCTGTGGTTGGGATTCACATTTAGCAAATGGACACGACCCTCCGAATCCTCCTTTGCAGCCAAGCAGTGCTTGGAAAGCCATTCAACGGTGCAGCGTTGGAGAGGCAGTGATCCAGATTGGTTTCCAGGGGTTTCCCTATGTGTGCGTGTGCATGTGCATGCATGCACACACGCACACGGTATCTGAAAGTATCTTGCGTCTCTGCAATCTGCTTCAAATTAATCTCCTCCATTTGCCCCCAAACAACAGCGGCAACGTTGTTAATTGCTTTTTATTTTTCCCCGGCCAAACGCAGCAACCGTCGCGAGGCGATGCCTGTTAGCGTATCGGCATCAAATAATCCTTTACATTCTTTGGGAGGATTAGGAAGAGCGCGCTGGGGATTCGCTTCCCTGGCGTGTGGCCTGGCATTTCACTGGAGTGAACTAATTGCCCAACATGAGTGACGTCTGCGCCGGATTTGATTTGGTTTATTTCGTATTGGAGTTTATCCCTTGGCTTTCAGTGTACTGAACATCCTGACAGTAAAGGCTATTCGACAGTGGAGCAAAACTCCCTTGGAGAGTAGCAGAGTCTCCTTCTTTGGAGGTCTTTAAGCAGAGGCTGGATGGTCGTCTGTCCATCTCCCTCTCAATCCAAATGTGATCTTCTGTAATGTGTCTATTTGGAATACCGAAGCCATTTCGATAATCTACCCGAGCGTATTTCAAATGCTTGTGACCCCAAACTGGATTTTATACAGTGGACTCTTTGCTATCTGATGGGGTTTGGTTCCAAGACTCTTTGTGGATAGCAAAACCCATGGATGGTCAAGTCCAGTTATATACAGCCGTGTACTGAAACGATGCCCCTTCTATAAAATGGCAAGATCAACCTTTGCTTTTGGGATTTTAATCTATCTATCTATCTATCTATCTATCTATCTATTTGAAGCCTTGGTTGGTTGAATCCGTGGATACAGAAGGAAACTCCACCGCTCTCCAAGGAAGTGTTTTCCATTGGCGAACAGCTCTTACCTTCATGGAGGGCTTCCTAATGTTGAGGTGGGATCTCTTTTCCTATATGAATCCATTGCACTGAGTCCTATTCTCTGGAGCAGCAGAAAACAAGCTTGCTCCCTCCTCAATATGACCTCCCTTCAAATATTTAAACAGGGCTCTCATATCACCTCCTAACCTTCTCTTCTTCAGGCTAAACATTCCCAGCTCCCTAAACTGCTCCTCATAGGGCTTAATAGTTTCCAGATGTTACACCATTTTGGTTGCAATTCCCATTCAGTAAGGTCTTCAACCTTCTTGTTGCATTTCCAGGGATTGTGTGCACCTTTTGCAAGATGAGGAAGACAGAGAGGACTAATAATAATAATAATAATAATAATAATAATAATAATGGAAATAAAGCCAATAAGGAGGAAGAGGGGAAACTGAGGTCTCAATTCTGTGCTTGTTTCCCTTGGAGTAAAGCCTGGTTGAACTCAGTATGGCTTCCTTTTGAACAGACACATGTACAAACTATAAACTGCGAGGGCTCTCTCAAATAAGACGCATGGCTTCAGGGCAGCGGTGTCCAGCCTCATTTTTCCGGAGCCTTTGGATATCCGTCTCTTCTGTCTGGATGCCTTTTTTCATGCCAACTTTTCAATAAGTGTGTTTTCCTGCTGCTGCCCAGGAATTTGCCTTCTGGCCTGCGCTGCGCAGAGCGGACTTTTCTGCTCTAGTAATTTTCTGTTCCCTTCGGTGCTCCAAGCACTGTGTGATAAAGTCCTTCCACTGATTTGAACTGACCTATAGACTAGTCTTCCCCCAGTTTGGTGCACTGGTATACTGGACTCCAGCTCCCAGTATTTCCAGTCACCAGGGCTTCACTTTTGGCCTGTCCAGGCTTTCGGCTTATGGCAGCCCCAAAGCTACCCTATCTATCATGGGGTCTTTTTGGCATGATTTGTTCGGAGCAGGTTTGCCATTGCCTTGCCTTTTGAGGCTGAGAGCATGGGACTTGCTCAAGGCAACCTACTGGGTTTCATAGCTAAGCGGGGACTCGAACCCTGATCTCTAGAGAGATCCTGCAGCACCTTTGAGACGCACTGAAAGAAAGAAGTGGACGACATGAGCTTTCGTAGGCTTTTTATGCTCTCTGTATGGAAATGAAGCAGATACAGCTCCATCTGAGGAAGTAGACTGAAGGCTTGGAAAGCTGCTCCTGCTGCCAACGTCTTTCTTTCAATGAGTCTCAAAGGTGCTCCAAGATCTCTCTCTATGTACTGATTCCACAGACTAACATGGCTATGTCTTTGAATCCTGATCTCCAGAGTCGCAGCCTCTCAGAGTCTCCTTAAATGGCCATTAAACTGGGTTATGGCAGTGGTTTGTGTGGTTGTAACACACTTGTGTAAGGAGGGGTCTAGTATCCAATCCAAATTCTATATACAGTACACAGTTATTTATTTATTTATGGTATATATATATATATATATATATATATATATACATACATACATATATACATACACACACACACATTATATATACACATATATACATAATTCTATATACAGTTTTATATATATACACACACACACATACAGATATACATAATTCTATATACATAGTTATATATACATTATAT
>NC_056529.1:31926908-31930271 GCF_019175285.1 Sceloporus undulatus
GCATTTTGGCCCTGGAGGCCCCTCAAAACGCTTTGGAATGGAATTCCCATCATCAATGATCATCCTCTGGCCCTCAGGGGCGGCCCGGCCATGTTTCCCAGGGGATGATGGGAATTTGAGTCCAAACGGGGCTTCTGTGCTGCCTTGCTCTCCGCCGCCCTCTGGTGGCGCTCTTGCGCACTACATATGCTATGACTCACGGGCTGCTAGGCTTCTCTGCGGACGCCCTCCTGTTGGACACTATCGCCAGGGATCGTATCGTCGCTCTGTTCTGCAATTCCACTTTCCAGGGGTTTTGCGCTTCTCTCTCTCTCTTCTCTCTCTCTCGGGCGCCCTCCTGTTGGCTCACGTGGCGCCACTTCGGCCCCTTAACGCTTATGATGGTGGTGAGTCTTCCCAGTCCTGGGGCGGCCCTCTGGTGGCGGAAGGGAGCTTGCAGCCATTCTCAGGCTCCAAGGGCTCCGGATTCCTGGCTCCGTGTTTTGGAGACTCAGGGCTGCTGGCATCTTTGGGTCACATTTAAAACAACAACCACAATAACACTACTGATGCAGGGGAGGCAAAGGTTTGGTCCTGGGCATCCTGAAGGGCTCCTGCTGCCCTGGATAACAGACTGGAAAACATGGCCCTTGGGGACTACAGCTCCCAAAAGAGCCTCAGGATGGGAGGCGGATTCCAGTCCTTGTGGCCCAAGCTCTGCTTTTGTTTCCATGTAGGGCCCGCCTTCAGTCGGACACAACTGGAAGGCACACGACAACAACAGATATAGATTAGATAGTAGATAGATAGATAGATAGATGATAGATGATCGATAGATAGATATTATTTACAGATATACTACACCACACACATATATAGTTTACCGTATCTATCTGTCTATATCTGTGTTGTTGTCGTGTGCCTACCACACACACACAACTACTGTATATATATCTGTTATTAATTATATGTCTATCTATAGCTGTCGGGGCGTGTCGTGTGCCCTGGGTTCTCTGTCCTAGAGCCCTTCAAGAAGGTTCCCATCATCCCCAGGCCATGCAGAAGTTGGGAAAAGAAGAGATGAAGAAGGCAACCAGGTGCATTTAGATGCAATCATCATCATCATCATCATCATCATCATCATCATCATCATCATCATCATCAGAGTCTCCATAAACTTCGGTTTGATCAAGTTCTGGCTCTAAAGAACATTCCTAATACATGGGCGCCATCTGGTGGCGACTTTGGAGCAGTGCAGCCTCTTTGAACTTCCTACCAACTTCTATGGATCGACTCAGAGAGAGAGAGAGAGAGAGAGAGAGGCGCAGAGGTCGAGCAAGAGATCGATCCAGAGAGAGGGAGACCAGAGAGCGATGCCTCCCTCCCTCCCTCCCTCCCTCTTCTAGGGCTCACCTGAAAGGCCCATTCTGCAGCAAAACCTATTTAACATTACAATTACAATATACAGTATATATATTGTATATATACATACACACACAATATATATATATATATATATTGTAATTGTATTGTAATTGTAATGTAAATTAAAGACGCCCCGCCTACTGGAGGTCACACGACAACGACAACAGATATAGATAGACATATATTATATACAGATATATATACTGTGTGTGTGTGTGTGTGTGTGTGTGTGTGTGTGTGTATGGCACACGACAACAACAACAGATATAGAAAGATAGATAGATAATAACTATATATGTGTGTGTGTGAGAGTATATCTGTAAATAATATCTATCTATCTATCTATCTATCTAATCTATATCTGTTGTTGTCGTGTGCCTTCCAGTTGTGTCCGACTGAAGGCGGCCCTATCATGGAAACAAAAGCAGAGCTTGGGCCACAAGGACTGGAATCCGCCTCCCATCCTGAGGCTCTTTTGGGAGCTGTAGTCCCCAAGGGCCATGCTTTCCAGTCTGTTTTCCAGGGCAGCAGGGAGCCCTTCAGGATGCCCAGGACCAAAGCCTTTGCCTCCCCTGCATCAGTAGTGTTATTGTGGTTGTTGTTTTAAATATGGACCCAAAGATGCCAGCAGCCCTGAGTCTCCCAAACCCAGGAGCCAGGAATCCGGAGCCCCTTGGAGCCTGAGAATGGCTGCAACGCTCCCTTTCCCCAACCAGAGGGCGCCCAAGGACTGGGAAGAATCACCACCATCATAAGCGTTAAGGGGCCGAAGTGCGCCACTTGAGCCACAGGAGGGCGCCCGAGAGAGAGAGAGAGAGAGAGACGATACGATCCTCTGGCCGATAGTGTCCACAGGAGGGCGTCCGAGAGAAGCCTAGCAGCCCTGAGTCATGAAGCCTGTAGTGCGCAAAGAGCGCCACCAGAGGGCGGCGGAGAGCAAGGCAGCAGCAGAGCCCCTTTTGGACTACAATTCCCATCATCCCCTGGGAAAACATGGCCACCGCCGCCCCTGAGGGCCAGAGGAAGAGGATGATCATTGATGATGGGAATTCCATTCCAAAGCGTTTTGAGGGGCTCCAGGGCGCAGAAAGGCTGTCTTTCTTTGAGGCGTCCCCCGCCTTCTGCATCGTCTGGGGATGATGGGAACTGTCCTCCAAGGCCCCTAACACTGACATTCAAGTCACCAATAAAATTATATATATCATATATATAACTGTGTATATAATATTATATTATATCGGTGTATATATATATATATATATATATGACTGTGTGTATATTATATATATATATGCATGTGTATGTATATGTGTATATATGTATATATACAAAACTATATTATATATGTGTGAGTGTATATATATATATATATATATATATTAGAAATGTACTGTATATACACACACACACACCAGATGTATGTGTGTATATATATGCGCTATTATCTATCTATCTATGTACACACAGAGCAAAAGTATGTATGTGTGTTTATGTATGCATGTGTGTCTATATCTCAGAGAAGTATATATATATGTGTGTGTGTGTGTGTGTATATATACAGTATATGTATATGTATATATGTCTGTCTGTGGGCCAATGGAGTGGGACTCTGGGAGCTGAAGTCCAAAATCCCCTTACACTGGAACAGTTAGTTCAATGGCCTTTTAAGACCTTTTTTTGGACTTCATTTCCCAGAAGCCTCTTCCATGTTGGCCAATGGAGTGGGATTCTGGGAGCTGGAGTCCAAAATCCCCTTAAAAGGAACATTTTGGGGGACTCAGTGCCCTTTACAGTTCAATGGTCTGCAAATGGTGGCCTTTAAGCGCCTTTGGACTTCATCTCCCAGAAGCCTCGGCCGCGTTGGCGAATGGCGCGGGCCTCTGGGAGCTGGAGTCCGAAAGCAGTCCTGTCATCATCATCATCGCGGGCGGCTGAGGGAGAGAGGCAGGCCTCTGCGTG
>NC_056529.1:31930281-31944088 GCF_019175285.1 Sceloporus undulatus
CGTGAAGGCAGGGGAACCCAGGCCGCCATTGAGGGCTGAGGCGGGCGGGCGGCCTTCCCTTTCGGTCCCTCCTCCTCTTCCTCGTCCGGGGCTCTTCTTCTCCGTCGTCTCCGGAGGAGGAGGCCTGTCCGGAGGCGGGCTGTGGCGGTGCGTCGAGGCCGGGGAGAGCGGTGCCCGCCGGGCTCCTCCGGGCGGGACGGCGGAGGCTGCTGCGGGGGTTGCTTCTGCCTGGGCGGCATGAAGGGCAAGGAGGAGAAGGAGAAGGAGAAGGAGAAGGAAGCCGGCGGAGGAGGCGCGGGGCTGACCGGGATCGGAGGCGGCGGCGGAGGGCTGGTGGGAGGCGGGCTGGTCGGAGGAGGCCTGAGCGGCGGCGGAGGAGGAGGAGGAGGAGGAGGAGGCGGCAGCCCCGAGAAGAGCCGCAGCGCCCAGGAGTACAAGGAGCAGGGCAACCGGCTCTTCGTCGGACGCAAGTACCCGGAGGCCGCCGCCTGCTACGGAAGAGCCATCGTGAGTTTGCCTTGGGGGAGAGCCAGGGCGCCCCTGAGCATGGGCAGAGTGCCCCTTTGAGCAGGGAGTGTCCCCCTAAGCACAGGCAGAGTGGCCCTCGGAGCATGGGCAGAGTGCCCCTGACCACAGGGAGAGTGTGCCCCTGAGAGCAAGCAGAGTGTGCCCCTTGAGCATGGGCAGAGTGCCCCTTTGTGCAAAAAGTGCCCCCCTCCTCTAAGCAAGGGCATAGTGGGACTATGGAGCATGGGCAGAGTGCCCCCTCTGAGCGCAGACGTAGTGACACTCTGAGCATAGGCAGAGCATCCCTAAGCACAAGGAGTTTGCCCCCTGTGCATGGGCAAAGGTGCCCTCTGAGCATAGGCAGAGTGCTCCTGAGCAGAAGGAGAGTGTCTCTCTAAATACGGGCAGGATGAGCCTCAGAGCATGGGCAGAGTGCCTCTTTGAGCAGGGAGTGTCGCCCTAAGCACAGGCATACTGTCCCTCTGAGCACGGGCAAAGTGCCCCAAAGCACAGAGTATGGGGCAGAGTGTGGCTCCTGAGCATGAGCAAAGTGGCTCTTTGAGCAGGGAGTGCCCCCCTACCTTCCCGGAAACACACATAGTGACCCTCTGAGCATGGGCAGAGCACATCCCTGAGCAGATGTAGAGTATGCCCCTGAATATGGGCAGAATGAGCCCCGGAGCATGGGCAGAGTGCCTCTTCAAGCAGGGAGGCACTCTACCCATGCTCAGAGACCCATCCTTCCCCTTAATATAGTGCCCATCTGAGCATGGGCAGAGTGCCACTAAGCACAGGTGGTGTGCTCCCTGAATATGACAAAGTGACCCCTTGAGCACGGGCAGAATGTGTCCATGAGCATGGGCAGAGTGCCACTCTTGAGCACAGGCAGGGCATGCACACTGGCAAACAGTCTGGCCTCGGATCGGGACAGGAGTGGGCAGCTTGTGGGCTTGTTTCTTGGAGTGCTTGTTCTCCCATTATCCCTTCTCATTGACTGCGCTGGGGGATGATAGGAGTCGCAGGCCAGAAGCCTTTGGTCAGCCAGAGTTTGGCCAGCCTTGGATTGTCAGAGCAATGCTGCGGAAGAGGAAGAGGCCAGCCTTGCCAGGGCCAAGGCTAGGCTTGGCTTGGAAGGGAGCGTGGGCAGACTGCATTGGCTTTGGATTGAAAACTTGTTGGCCCTCCAGATGTTGGACTCCTATCGTCCCTCACAGTTCGCTTTATGTGAGTCTGATGGGAATTGCAGTCCTGGAGGGTGGCAATTGGTGGGCAACATAGGTCAGAAAAGGAAGAGATGAGCAACTGTTTATTTTAGCTTATATTTATTTATATGCCACCTTTTCCCCAGAGAGCATTGGACTAGGACTCTGGAAGCCAGGGTTCGGATCCTGGCTCGGCCATGTGAACCCACTGGGTGACTTTTGGCAAGGCGCACTCTCTCAGCCTCAGAGGAAGGCAACGGCAAACCCCCTCTGAAGACACTTGCCAAGAAAACCCCATAAGTGTCACCATAAGTGTCATGTCTTTTTAGACTGTAAGCCAGAGGGCAGGGAACCATCTGAATGACTATCTGTAATGTGCTCTGAGACCCTTACTTCTTACTCCTACTCTCCAGCCCTGCATAAGTCTGAAACGACTCAAAGGCACACAACAACAACAACAAGAGCAACAACAACAACGACACCAAAAGGAACCCAGGAGAAGGGGGACTTGGACATCTCTGGGGAGTACTGCAATCTACAGCTTACTGAATAAAGCTTTTCCCAATCTGCTGAAGGCTTGTCTTCCTGGCGTTAGCCTGTCAGGTCTCAGTCCAACAGTTTGCCCTATGCCACTGGCATATTTGGGCTCCATAGCACTGGGTGGGTAGGTAAGATGTCTCCCCTCCTCAAGGGGCATGGCTGAGTGCCATCCTCACTTGTCTAGACTCTTAACTCGCCTCCTCCAAGGGACCTGGGGGCAGATTAGAGGTGCCTGTGCTGAGGATCGGATGTGACTCAGCTTTGTGGAGCCAGGAATGCTCCTTCCAATTAACCAGAGCCACCCCAAGTTCCCCAAGACAAGAAGCACAAAAGGCAGATCTTGGCACACTCCTGGATGAAGAGGTGGCGTAACCTTCTGCCGGCAGATCAGGAATGGGCACAAATCACTCAGTCCTCCTCGGCTTTACGGTCAGAGCATCTTCCGGGCGGGGAGGTAGGAGTTAGTGGAGTAGTCATGCGCATAGGGCCAGACGAAGCTTCAGTGTTCAGGAGCAGTATATTTCTGAATACTGATTTCTTGGTAGAGGGATGGAGGGAGGGCCTTTCATCTGCTACTCTGCCTAGACATGGAGCTGTGATGTTTGTTCTCCTCTCGGAGAATAGGACACAGAGCAATGGTTGCAAACTGCAAGAAAAGAGATTCCACCTAAACATTAGGAGGAACATCCTGACAGTAAGAGCTGTTCAGCAGTGGAAGACGCTGCCTTGGAAGGTGGTGGAGTCTTCTTCTTTGGAGGTCTTTAAACAGAGGCTGGATGGCAATCTCTTGGGGATGCTCTGATTGTGATTTCCTGCATGGCAGAATGGGGTTGGACTGGATGGCCCTTGGGGTCTCTTCCAGCTCTGATTCTATGATTCTCTCCCTTGGCAGAAAGGGCACTGGGATTTGGAATAGATGGAGGGCTTTTCATCCACTGCTGGGACTAAGGATGATGGAGCAGCCCCTGCCTCTTCTACTCTCCCTCCCCATCTGCAAACTTAATATGTAACAGGAGATGGCCAGTGGGTTGGATCTGTCCACTTCCCACAAGTCTCTGCCTGAACTTGTTTTAATTTATAGTCAGAATAATAATAATAAATAGTCCCAGTTTGGAACTCAAAACTCAAAAAAGGAACAACAAATCCAGCACAGCCTGAAAAATGTCATTCCAACAGTATATATATCCCCACTCTCTTCTATGCCAGCATTCTCAGACGATGCCAAAGCCACAGCTGCTGGCGAAACATCAGGAATAAGCTCTTCTAAAACATGGCCTCATAGCCAGAACAACCCACAAAAAACTATGGATGCTGGAGAGCTGTGAAAGAAGAGAATGGGAATAGGATACTTTCGGTCAAAACTGCTGTGGGGGAGTTTGTCTGCTATAATAATATCTCTTTTTCTAGGCTGCTTGATTTGACAGGGATCCCCATCTTACTCTGTCTGACTTCATTATGGAGCCAGATTGTTAAATTACACTTTTGAGGGCTGGATCACCACATGGAAGCTCTGGAGTTGGAACAGAGGCCTTCCTTCCCTGAGCAGTACTTGGTCAGGGTTGGAAGGACAAAAGGCAGACTTTGGTCCTTTTCCTGTTAGATCCAGAATAATCTCTCATCTTTGCCTGCCAGCCTCTCATTTAGCTGAGTCCAGTTGATTCTCCAGAGCCATTAAGCCGCTTGTGTTGCAAAAGGGAGCATTTTCTGCAAACTGCTTGCCTCTCCAGCAGTGTGTCCAAACTGCACTGTTTGGAGAGCTCTATATTCCTCTGGATTGCTCGCCTTTGGGATGGTGCTATTTGGCTCTTTTTACCTCTGTTTGCATGTTCATTTTTGTAGTTTCTTCTTACCTCTTTAGGGTGTAATGGTCATTGGGCATGCCTTACAATTTAGGCCACAAGTGTTAATAGCTCATCCGTAAAATTGTTTTAGTAGGTCAGTACCTACATTTAGCTTTCATTTACTATTGAGGTATTCATAGGCTCTCTCTGTGTGTATGTATATATGTGTAAGAAAGAGAATAATTTCTCCTTTTGCTTGCAGCATACCCTGCTTGATAGCTTGGAGAGAACGTTCATTTGCAAGAGAATAGTTGTTTAGAAGCCTGATTCAGATCATAGAGTTGGACATTTATCACTCTTCGCCTATCCCACTCCTACTTTTGGTTCGTAGTCTCCCATCCAAGTTCTGACCAGGCATGACCCTGCTTTGCTTCCAAGATCAGACAGGATCTGGTGCCTTTAGGGTATTTGGGCCCCTTTTCCTTTGATGCACCTCACTGAAATGGAAGTCTTAAGTATATCTGATGGCACATTTGACAACCGGCATGGTATAATGGTTTGAGCATCCAATTCTGACCCTGGAGATCAGGGTTCAATTCCCTACTTGTCCATGGAAACCCACTGGGTAACCTTGGACCAGTCGTACAATCCCAGCCCCAGAAAACCCTGTAATAGGGTCCCCTTTGTTTTAGTACATTAGCATATTATTTTAGTATTTTAGCATTTTATGTTGCTGTGTTTTATTGTGTTTTATGTTGCTGTGTTTTATTGCCCATTGTTGATTATATATATATATATATTTGATGTTCCGACCTTAAGTGGAAAGGGTGTGATAATTAAACATTATTACATTACGGTTGCCATAAGTCGGAAATGACTTGAAAGCACACAACAATGACACATGTTATTCTTCTCACTTGAGCCTTCTGGCTAATGGGTCAGCCTTTCATTCTCATTTCCTTTCAGAATCGGAATCCTTTAGTGGCAGTCTACTACACCAATCGGGCCTTATGTTACCTGAAGATGCAGCAACATGACAAGGCCTTGGCCGACTGTAAGCATGCCCTGGAGCTGGACAGCCAGTCAGTAAAGGCACACTTCTTTCTGGGCCAATGCCAGATGGAGATGGAGAACTACGACGAGGCCATCGCTAACCTTCAGAGAGGTGAGATGGGAGGGCCCTACTGGCATTCCCTTCCTGGAGTCACATATGGGATACCAAGGCTGTGACTGCAATACAGAAATAATGCAGTTTGACACCACTTTAATGGCCATGGCTCAGTGCTATGAAACTCTGGGATTTGTAGTTTTGTGAGATATTTAGTCTTCTCTGTCAGAGAGCTGACAGCATATCCCAGGTTCCATAGGATGCAGCCATGGAAGTTAAAGTGCTGTCAAATTGCATTAATTCTGCAGTGCAGATACAGTTCAATGCTTTGTTGCATTGGTTTTGTTTGTCATGTTGCTGTCCTGGCATATATAGACTTCCTCCCCATTTCTGTATCTGGGGTTTATCAGACTACAAAAGTCTACCATTTGTGAGTATGAAACAGTTACGCTTAGGTGGAGATTCTAGCGTTAGACAGGTATAATTCTCTAGGGAGAAATATACCATAGACATGGGTCCTGATCTGGGGAGAAATTACCTGAGTGTCTTTATTTAGGGAAGAATTAGCCAAGTATCCTTATCTGGAGAGGAATTCTGGGCTGCAGCCTTTAAAGGTCACTGTTGTTGTAAATTGCCCAGCCTTGTGCTTCTCCTTCTTGATCCTTCTGGAAATCTATTATTATTATTATTATTATTATTATTATTATTATTATTCCTGGCCAGATGAGGCCTCTATTTTTGTCTCTTTGTCACATGCTGTATACACATACGTGCACATCCATCATAGTTGGAACCAACCTTTTGGTTTTGGAAAGGACCCAAGCTTTTGGGTAGGAAAAGGCCCAGGCTACCTTTTCCTACCCAGTGTCCACAAAACAGGACCCAACCGATCCCTCCTGCAATCAAATCAGGAACTCTGGTTTAATTAAAATAGTTTGTGGGAACAATCCAGGATAAATGTGTGGCTTTGCATTGTGGCTTATACCAGTTTTAAACAAACGGACGTTCCTCCAGTTCAAGCATAACAAGGAACGGTGCTATATTTAAAAGTGGAAGTTTCTGCTCTTCTCCTTGTAGCCAAGCAGGAAGAGAAGAGAGTGATGCATCCTTAATCCCACTGTGGGGACCTGTGGTTTCCTGTCACAACTGAACCAGCTCTGAGCATTTGCAATCTTAACATGTTCCCTCACCTTGCTTTGGGAAGTCTTCTGGTTCTGCCACATTCCATTCTTACATAAGATCTGAGAGAAGGCTGTTGCCCAGGAATCCCAACTCAGCTTCTAATTTTGAAAAAAGTCCTTGTTGATTTTGAAAAAGTTTTCTTCCAAAGCTTTTTGAATTGTTTGGTGAAACAAGTTGAGTTTGTGGCTGCTTGAGGGCTCAGACTTTGGCTTTTTAGTCTGTATCATTTTTCTTATTCACTTAGCACCATAGTAGTTTCTGGAGTGCTGCAGCAGATTCTTAAACAGATAGGATAGGGCTTGGGGGGGAAATATCTGTTTGGACTCCAGTCACCAAAATCCCCAGCCAGAATGGGCATGTTGGCTGGGGAACTGTGGGAGCTGCAGTCCCAAAAAGTAACTTTTCCATGCACTGATAATATATCAAGGGAGAAGTATTTTTAGCTCTCCAGATGTTTAGGACCACACCTCCCATCAGCCCCACTGGCATGGCCATGAATGAGGGATTCTTGGCCAAAATAGTTGGAGTGCTAGCTGTTTTGTGTGCTGCCTTGAATGCTGACCTATTGCTTGGAATCTGTGCTGAATAAAGTTGGCATGCATGTTTCCACATGTATTCAGAGGGACCTCATACCCCAAGTTAGGTTCCCAAAGTTTGACTATTCTGTGGCCCTGACCAAGCTTCAGCTTATCTCTCGAATATGGACCCCTTTTGCATGACACAGTTAAAAAATCATATAGCACTATGATTCCACTTGGGACTGTCATGGTTCCATTCTGGGATTGGCAGTTTAGGGAGGGACACTTAGAATTCTCAACAAGAGAGTTCTAGTGCCTCACCAAACTCCCTTTTGACCCACTCTTTCCTGGGTCCCTTTCACATGACACAGTTATAGCACTATGATTCCACTTTAAATTTCATGGTTCCATCCTTTGGAATCCTGGGATTGGCAGTTCAGAGAGGGGTATTTAAAATTCTCAGCCAGAGAACTGTAGTGCATCACCAACTACTAACCCAGGATCTCATAGGAGATGGCCACAGTAGTTAAAATGAAAATATAGCTCTATAATTGTGTACATGGGAGGGCCTTGTGTACAGACTGGAATTGCAATCTCAGTTCTTTGACGCTGCTTGTGTCTGTGCCCCACGCTCTCCTACCTCTCAGCCTACAACTTAGCCAAAGAGCAACGCCTGAACTTTGGGGATGACATTCCAAGTGCTCTACGGATCGCCAAGAAGAAGCGTTGGAACAACATTGAAGAGAAGCGGATTAACCAGGAAAACGAGTTGCACTCCTATCTCACCAAACTTATCATGGCAGAGAAAGAAAGGTATGGGGTGTCTGTAGTAGGGAAGGGTTAATAAACACAAAATAAAAAACCCAAACCCTCATAGTGTGAGGAAATGTTGTTAACTTCAAACTTGCTGAACTGGGTGCTTCCACTCACCAGCAGTACTACAGTCATAGTGGAAATAGTAGTAACAGAAGCAGTTACCACCACCTCCTCCTTCACAATTTTATTTCAATCCTGCCTTTGACTAGAACCAGCTCTCATGGCACCTTCAAATTAAAACAATACAAATGTTAAAAATACAGAAGGGGCAGGTTGGAAACAAATGCCTTAAATAAGTAATTCATAATAAATAAAATGGAACTAAACCATTGGTTACATTACTCAGAACAACTTCTCCCTTGAAAATTAACATGACTAGCTGTGCATTTTGTCCCTGATAATCAAGTTTTCTCTCTGTGGGAAGTATATTGCTGCTGAAGAATAAAAGGAACATCCTTCTGCACAGTCTAGGAGTTATTGCACCTCACACTGAACAATTGGATGAGATCCTTAATTTAGGCTCAGGGCTTGATAGCTCCAAAGCAGTATATTGAACTGAACGCCAAAGATGGCTGCCTAATATTATTCCACAAACCAGCTGGGAGTGGGCAGGGTGGAGTTCACCAACTATATGCTATTGTTAACTCAGAACCTGGGGAAGTTACTTGTCTACATCTTCTAGAACCTCCAAGGCAGCATGGTTAAGGGATTCTTTGAGTTGTAGTCCAGTAAAATATCATTTCCAAGCTCTCCTTGGCATGTAGGATGCTGCCATGCACCATGTGTACTCACATGGTGTGTACTCACCTCCCCCCCTTCCCTCTGCCAGCATTAGACTGGCACGAGGTTGTAATGTTTTTTAATATGTCTAGGTTTTATTGCGATATTGTGATACGGTTTCTTTGTATGTTGTATTTGCTTTGATGTATACTGTACTGTTAACCTTGTTGTGCACCGCCCTGATTTGAAGAAGGGCGGTATAAAAATAAAACTTTTATTTATTTATTATTTTTATGTCTGTCTGTTTGTCTGGCTAAGTCGGTATTGGCTATCTTGAATGGCCAGGGTCGCAAGGTGCAGGGCTATCCCATGTACCTCAAAAAACCTAGGATCTTTGGGAATAGAAAGCAGGTGCTGTCTTGCCAAGCCATAGTCCTTCCACCAACCTTTGGTCTGCTTCTAATGGCTTTGTTGTTGTTTCTGCTTCTCTTGCAGGGAGTTAGATGAATGCCGACGGGCACAGGAAGATGAGAACATGGAGGAAAACCGAAGCCGGGCACAGCTGGCCAACATCGAAGCCAAACATGTGAGGACCAGTTGTACCTTTTTGTCCCAGGTTAGCCCCTTATTTAGGCAGAAGTTACCGGACACTATTGCCCATCAGCTCCAGCAGGCCTAGTAGTTTAGCAGCATCTGGAGGCTCACAAGTGGCCCACCTTTTAGTTCAGGCCTCTGGGATGGTTTCAGTTGTGGTCCTCCAGATGTTGTAGGGCTGCAGTTCCCACCACACATATAGCTAGCACAGACTATGGTGAAGGATGATGGGAACTAGAGGCCAGCTACAGGGCACACTCTTTGCTTATGTTGATTACCCAAGGAATTCTTGTTAGTTTTAGCTTATTGGGAGGTTGGCTTTATCCTTACTGTTCTATTTCCATTCTGTGCTGGGCCTTTTCCCCCTCCTGTTAAGACAGTCTTTTCCACCCTAGTGCCCTGCTGGCTGGGGATTATGAGAACTGTAGTCCTCCACATCTGGAAGTGGCATGCTTTGCTAAATACTCTCTTTCTGTTTCAGGAAAAATATCTAGCAGACATGGACGAACTGTTTTCCCAGGTGGATGAAAAGCGGAAGGTGAGGGTACACTTAAGCTGCAGTCAAGTTCCTAGGCAAAATTTGTGTGGCGCATTTGGTTTTTTAAAGTCCTTATACGGACTTTATAAGCCATTCTGAAGTTTACTTACTAGCATCTTTATCTGCCTGGATCTAGATGTTCTATTTTGACCTCTTCCTTTTGGGGGTAAGACAGCTAGTGACCTGAGACAGGGCCTTTTCAGTGGTAGCTCCTCATCTTTATAGTGTTGTGGAAGAGTGTTGCTTTAGAGGCTTGATTGAGGCTTATGCTAGCTTCATTCTGGTGCCAAGATAAAGCATAACTTTTTATCAAAAGCCTTTAGATTCTTACAGTTTTGCCCGAACCAGCACAAGTGGATTCTTTAAAACTCTTATAATTATGAAATTGTTTTATTTGCTTTTAAACTCTTCTATCTTGCTTTGTTAAATCTTTAATTTGTTCAAAATTCTTTAAAATTGATGTGATGTATTTATTTGCCACACTGAAATCTCACGATACTATAATTTGGAATATTGAAAGAAATTATAAAATCAATAAGCGCCAGCAGTCCTAGCCACCATTGCCAGGGGTGGATCATAGACAAACATTGCCCGCTCTTACAATAAGGAGAAGTTGCATTAGAATCTTGCCTGCTTGGGCTAAATCTCTGAACTCTCCTTTCCCTCCTTTGGATTAGAAACGGGACATCCCTGATTACCTATGTGGAAAGATCAGCTTTGAACTGATGCGGGAGCCCTGTATCACACCCAGTGGGATTACCTACGACCGGAAGGACATAGAAGAGCATCTCCAGGTAAGAGGTGTTCCAGCTATTTTGGTGGGCTGCAATAGTGTGACAAAGGTTGGCAATATTACTTCTTTGATCTAAAATCCCCAGAATTCCTAGGAGATTTAGAAAGGTACAGTAAACACAAGCCAGTATGGTGTAATGGTTTGAGCATTGGAATGTGACTCAGCAGACCAGTGTTCAAATCTCCTCTTGGCCATGGAAATCTAAGGCCCCAGGTATTTTGCAGTAGGGACATAACATTTGGATTTAAGCCTCATTGATGCAAAATGAGAGAAACTGGAGGCATCTGCATTGTTTTACAGAGGTTTTCTAAAATTGCATTTCACTCACACACAATGATGAAGGGGTGCCTCCTTTAGTGCGAACTCTGACTAGACCATATTGCTGAAAATGTTAAAATGCAGTTTTCTCCCCTCTTCCACTTACCTCCTTAACCTTAAAGGTTTGGGGTTCTTGCTTGGAGATTTTAAAACTTGAATTTTTAAGCACAGCTTCTGACTTGGTGGACCAAGCGGTAGAAGTCTTTGCTTCTTTGAGTCTACTCTTTCCTCCTTCACTGCTCTCTGTTGCCTTTTACTGGCTTCCCCTCATAATTTATTATGCTTCTTATGGAAGGGGCAAAATAGACCTCCATTTATGTAAATTATGTAGTCTCCCAGTGCAGTTCATCTTGATGCCCGACACGTGCCGGTCATCACCCACATGTTTCCAAGGCAACCTTTGGCTGCCTTAAAAGGCTAGAAGAATAAATGCCAAGACTGCAGATCTGAATTAATGCATCATGTAGGACTTCCCCAGCCAATATTCTATTGATTAAAAAAATCATTTCCCCCCCAGCCCTACTGTGAGCCACACATCTCTCAGAGTAAGCCCAAATGCTTCCCTGTTCCTCTGCAGTCTCTCAAAATGGCAACAGGGAGTGGCATTACTGCACTACCTGACACCATTTTGAGAGGGACTGCAGCGGAAAATGAAGGTATTTGGGCTAGAAGGTGGTTGGTGTGGGAATATTTTTGAGTTTTTTCATTTGTTGTGGCAGTTCCTGTGTGGTTTGAGGGCAAAAAGTGCCTGAAACCCATGCTGAAAAAACATTGTAACATTTTGATAGGGGGTTTCAGGGCCACAAAAGTGGGTTACAGGGTATGCAGTTTGCCCACTGCTGCCACAGATACTCCCATTCCCCTCCCTGACTGAGTGTGCATACTGTGTCTGATGTGAATTGCAGTCCCGCTACATCTGCTAAACTGCACTTTGTCAAAACCTTCTCTGGATTGCTGGCCCACTCTTAATGGTGTTGGGATATGCTGCTTTTGGACAGTGAGCATCTCTAGCCCTTCGACCTGAGACGCCTCATGCCAGGCCAAATGCCTTGGTCCTCCATCCTACCCCTTCCCAGCCTGGTATCTGCCAATTGTGGCTGTGCTGGTTGGGAACTGGTGAGAGTTGTAAGTCCAACCCATCTGGAGACTCTTGGATTGAGGGAGGCTGCCATGCTGGGTCTTTGCCACCAAGTGTTTCCTATCTCAAGAAAACCTATATTTCTGCAAATACAGTACAAATCAAACTGTTTTAGAGCATAGAAATTGTGATGACTTGAGGTCCTTTTCACTAAGAATTTGGTTTGTTGAATTATTTTTGTAGCACACAATCTCTCAAAAGTGTCTGTTCTAGGTTTGTTCTGTCCATGCACACTAAAATTGCCTGGGAGTCAGAGGATAATATGGTTAGCTTCTCTTGAAGATGGAAGCAAACTGACCAGATTGAAGCTTTATGATGCTGGGGTGTAGGATTGTCTGTGGGTCAGGAGAGTGCTATTTTTCTGCCTCGAGACACTTTGGCAGAGGGTGCATAGACTCCCCCAAAATGGGGTGGATGCGGGAAAACCAAACTTCAAGTGGCTGGAAGTATATGAAAAATGGATATATAGTTTGATGTGAAACACTATGGGGGAATGTGCAGAGTGCAAGCTGTTTAAAAATTGAACTGGTGCTCCTGGCAGCTTCCATTAGAGGCACTTTAATCTTTCTGCTAGAAAAAAGGCTAGTCTGGGGTTTGCAGTTGGGGGCCATAAATCAGCATTGGGGTCTGCAGCTAGAGATGTGGAGGCCTGGAAAAGAACTGGGGAGAAACCATCATAAAAGTATCGAAGGGAAAAAAGCCTCTGCATTACTATAGTTGTTTTCTCCTTCCTTAGCCTGTAGGTTCTTCATCAGACTGATTCTTGCCCTCATCTTCCTGTTCTTTTCTGTTTCTCTTGCAGCGTGTCGGCCACTTCGACCCAGTGACGCGAAGCCCATTGACCCAGGACCAGCTGATCCCCAACCTTGCCATGAAAGAGGTGATAGATGCGTTCATATCTGAAAACGGCTGGGTAGAAGATTACTGATGACCAATGGGGAGGCAGGGTGGGGGGAAAGGCCATGTCTGCTCGGCTGCGGCTTCGCAGCGTTCCTAGCCATGACAGCGAAGGCACCCTGCAGACTACTACGGACTCCTCTCCGGACTAGCTGGGCCAGCACCATGCCTTACTGTCTGTCTGTCCCTCCTCTTCCCGCTCTGGATGTCTGGGGTTTCATTGGCTCTGCCAAGCAAGGGTCAGTTGGCCCCCTGCCTTAGCCTTTCCTTGGCTCCTTTTTTGATCAGCTTCCATGCGGGGCTTTATAAGACAGGCCTGGGCCCTGGCCTCAAAATGGCAGAGAAGGAGGGCAGACATTAAAGAATCCAGATGAAGAGGGAGGCCTGAGAGCCCCCAAGGAACCCATGGTGGCACATGAAGGACATTCCTCCCACGCCCAGCCCATGCCCGCCCCTCAGCACAGATCACTTCATTCCCCTTGGCACCCACCTTCCTTCCATAACTATGCTGCTGATGGAGGGCCTGGCCTCTGTAGTGATCAAAATGCCAGAAAAGCCGGATCCTTTGCCCCCACCCCAGCCGTCCCTGGCTTGGCTTTGAGATGTTGTTTCTTGCCTGCTCTCTGTTTGTACAAAGTTTTTGTTTTTTCTCTCCATTTTCATTTGTTCAGGATAGCTGGGTGGTGTTTTTTTCCTTTTTCTTTTCTCCTTCATCTGTTTTTCTTTGTAAATACATAGCCACTTATTTTGGGGGGGGGCTAGAGGGAAGTGGGCACATTATTCTACACATGTTGACTGGAATTTGAGCTTCTTCAGGATAAGCAGTTCACTTGTTTGTGTGCATTGGGCAAAACGGAGCCCCTTTACCTCCTTCCAGGTAGTTGTTTTATCCATTAAACCATTCAAAGGACATTCTTTTTTTTTTGGTTGCTTTTAATTAAAAGTTTCCCCTTAAATAACAACACTATGTTTTGAATTTTCATTGATGGTGTATATTGTTCTCATGCACCAGGACATTTTAAAAAAATCTTTGCCTTATGTGGGGTATGTTGTGAATTGAGACTCGCAGCGCATTGTGGATGTGGGTTAGGATTTAAAGTCTTTCTGCATTAGGTCCATGAGTGTGTTGTTACTGTTGATGTTCTTACAAACTGA
>NC_056529.1:31947088-31952092 GCF_019175285.1 Sceloporus undulatus
ATTAGGTCCATGAGTGTGTTGTTACTGTTGATGTTCTTACAAACTGAGGGTGAAACAAAACGTGCTCCTGTTCCAAGGCCACAATTTCACAAGTATTTCGTTCTTCCTTCCTCAACAGTCTATATTCTTTGCCCATGTAGCATGTTGCTTACTTCTTGTTGGGGGCAATGTTTAGTTACGGGGCACTCCTAAATGCGTTGACACTTCCCTCTTGTGCATGGCTCATGTCATTGCGGCTTTATAACAATCCACACTCGGGGAAAGCATTTGTTAATAGCATCAAGGCTACACAGCAAAACGCATGGGTGGAGGAGGGATTTTGCCAGCATTGTTTGGTCTCTCCATTTTTAGCTCTGCACAGCATTCCCATCCAGCCACATCTCTTTGGAAAAGGGAGTGGGGAAGTCCCTGGTAAAAGTACCTCTGAGCATGGTTCAAGTGCCCTTGCCTTACTGGCAAACAACCTATATACAGAAATCAGGGTGAAGGAGCAGGGCTTTTTTCAGTGTGCCTTTAGTGAAGCGCTCCCCGGCAAACCACAACCTCATAGCACCCAACCCTTTGTTGCCTTATTTTTCCTTGCCCACCTTGGCTTAACAAGCTTATATGCTTTTTGTAACATCAGCTACTTCACAACAGTTTAGGCTTATGACAAATATTTTAATACAAACAGTAAGTAAAGAGTGACCAACAATGCCCATTGTGTTATGACAAAAAGATGAGAATGTACCTTGGTGCGGGGCAGGCTCCTGTGTTCAACACAGCTCCTTTTTGGACCTTGTTCCCTAATGCTCTCCCTTCCTCACTTTTACACCAGTAAAAGCAAGTAAGTACAACTGAATTATATATCGGAGAAGTCAGATAGGAAAGGAGATTCAAATTAGAGCTGTTCTTTTGTAGAATGGGGACACAGTTTCCACCTGATGACAAATGTTCCACTTAGCACGGCACACGGATTGCCCTGGCTCCCCTCTTTTCCAGTTTAAACTTTGCAGCTACCCATTTAAAAATGAATAGTGTCCACAATTCCAGTTTAATCTGAAAGAGACAAATGAGAGCGCTATCCTCCTACTTTTGGAATGTTGTTCCAAGCTCTGGGAATCTGTGGCTCCTCGTATTTGTTGACTACAACTCCCATAATACTTCGTTGCCTAGGCTGGCCAGTAGTGATGGGAGTTTTGAGTCCAGAAACACCTGAAGGACCACTCTCTTTGTTTGAAGGGATCCTTTCTGTTCCTCTCACACATCCCAAACAGCCCAGCCTTAAGGCAACAAAACCCAACATGGAATGTGAGGTTCGGGACAAGAAAGGAGAGGAATGTATATAGAAAATGTGAAATAGGTCACTATTTGTACAGAGCAGATACATAAATACTAGTTACTACCTTGGACAAAAAGGTAAGATACTATTTTTGTATGAAATTTAGATGTCAGACCATCAGTATGGCATCTAGAAATGAAAGAAAAAGAACTTCGCTAGTTAAAATTGCAGCAGCATAGGCCAATAAAGACACAGGAGCAGGGCCTGTTGAAAAAGTTGGCAACCCTGAAGGAAAACAAGATGTTGCAATGTCATGCCTTAATTAAAGGTGAGGATGTGTAAACAGGCTATTTAATTCCACCCCAAGCAAGAGATTCCCCAATTTTTAACTAGGTCATCCACAGAAGTAATGATGTTTCCTTCCTTGCCAGGAGACCTATGATTATAAAATTTCCTGAAGGGTGAATTTACTGGGCTTTACGGGGCCAGAAATGTTTCGTTCTGTATTTGTTTCTCTGTAGTAATGCCCCTTTGGGAGACAGGGCTGGGGTGAATCAGCAGCTGTGTATATGTGTGTGATCCCACTGGTTTAGGGCCCCAGGCTTTACTAAATACCTAAAAAGCAGGGTAGTCTTAACTCCTTCCTTCTTGCAGCTCCGAGAACAACAACAAACAAGTACTAAGATGAGAATGCAGGAAAAGTGTCATTTGGAGGGGAAATGCTGAGCATCCCTCCATCTCTCCTACAAACTGCAATATCCCCACCATTTTAGAAGATTGGCAGACCCACAGATCTGCTGTCAGATCTGTCCTGGTTCTCAAAAAAATAGCAAGCAAAGTGCAGAGGTATTAAGAGATTTAGCCTGCTAAAGCTTGGCCTTAACCGAACAGGCAATTTTGCAAGAAAGCAGCTTTCTTGACCCAGTTCTCAAATCTCCCCCTGAAGCAGATGGGCATTTGTCTTTTAGAGTTCAAGGGTCCCATAAATAGAAACCTCTCCATGGCAGCACTGACAGAAGAAAGTGCCTCCCAAAGATCTGGAAGCGAAGAAAGGAGAAAATAAACGAGGGACTGATTTTAGGATTTAGTTAAAGCAGAGGCAAATTGGGCCGAGTGTGTGGAGGTTCAGAAAATAATTGAGCTACATAGGCCTCCAGCAGAGCAACAGCATTTGGTCCAGAACTTCCAATACCAAACTGAAGGCTGTCATTTTGTTGTCTCATGAACAATGTGTAGCTGGACTGCCATTCCCAGCATCCTTTATCATTGTTTCTGAGTGTACCATCAGATTATTTTCAGGTAAGCAGCAACTGATCAGAGCTAAGAGATTCTGTATGTTGCTTAAGAACATAAGAGCTTGGCAGGGATATTTTTTGCACTACGTCTCCCCGGCTCCCAGTGGCTATGTTGACTGGGGGATTTGGGGATCTGTAGTCAAAAAAGGTAATGTTGCCAAGCTCTTATATGAAGAACTTCCTAGTTAGAGCAGGTCCTGGATCACTTTGAATCCCAATAAGCACCAGACTATCTGCCCACCATCTCCTTGTCCTATGTTACATGCCGTATCAGAGATGGTTGATAGTCCTGTGGTTCCTTGGCCAGTGTCAAATATCCATTTGCAGCAAAGAAACAGGGTTTCTTCATACAAAACAGGGGAAATGGCAGGAATCCCAGGATGTGGTCATCTGGATCTGCTAACCAAGGAATGTAGAGATGAAGACACTAGTGTCCAGATTGAGGGTAGCATGCCACCAGCGGTCTGGGAAGTACAGGACCTGTGGAAATGGTAAGTCAGAGGGAAAAAATGGAATGAGGAATGTGGGGTGCTACAGATGCTTTGTACTTCAACTCTTAGAGGCCCCATAGCATGGCTAATGGTAAGGCTGTAAGGTTTTCCACTAATCCTTCCACTACTACTAACCTGCAAGACCTGAGCAGAGCAGCTGAGGACAGGAGGCTTGGAGGTATCTCATTTGTGGGGCCGCCATGAGTCAAAGTCAAGTCAAAGACAGTTACAATGGAAGGCTGGCCAAGATTCCAGGAATTGTACAAGGTACCAATGCTTACCATCGTCTCAGAGAATCCTGCTCAGCCCCCTTTCTCACCTTCTGAAACTTCCCCAAATATCAGCAAAGTTTGGAATTCAACATCTCAAAAAACCAATAGCATGTTTCTGTTCCTCCTGATTGTATAAAATAAGCTTTGAAATGCCCGTGTCCTGTTTTACACTGCGGAAATGCACTCCTTAAAGACAGCAGGATTTTGCAGATGAAGACTTCTGCAAGGAAACTGCACAGCCTGAACTATCTGCTTGGAGTCGGGGCGCTCCTCTACTGCTGAGTATCTCCAAAGAGTCTCTTTCCCCCTTACCCAGTACTTACTGAGTCTAAGTAGGGCAGGCAGCATTGAGTGGCATCAGCTGAAATGGTTGCGGACACATTGAAAGAAGGAAAAAGCAGCCTCAAACAGCAAGGGGGGATGCTTGCTAAGCAGCCTGCTGAGAATTTCATTGGGAAATGTTTGTTGTCCGCTGTAGAGCGTATAATCTCCCCTTCCAGCTAGAATGGGCTTTAAGATTTGGAAGGGTTTTTTTGGAGTGGGGAGAGGTGAGGGAAACACACAAAATGTGGTTAATGCCACCAATTTCAGGGGGTAGGAACCATCACCACATTTATTGTAGCCTTCCCCAGCCTGGGGCTCTCCTATCCTGTCCTATCCTATCCTTCCCTGTCCTGTCCTGTCCAGTCCACCAGAATAATGTGAATTTCACTGTCATAAGGACAATAAAAATGAAGCAGCCACACAGTGGGTGGGTGAATTCCATAACTGAGATGCTGCTACTGCAGAAAATACAGAAACTACTCACCAATTTTGCCTCTCTTTTGCATCTGGCCACAACTAGTGTGTTGGGATGGGACTTGGCTGTTATGGCGGATGGATAAATAAGGGCAACCAGAGTGGAGTGCTACCAATGTGATAACAACTTACCTCTCCAGGGTGAATGGTGCATTCAATGGGCCTCTCCCATGGTGGCAGGAATGGGTAAGTATCCAGCAACCAGGACAGAGTTGTTCTGTTTGGGTGGAACTCTGGCATCTTCTCTGGCGGATACAGAAACCAGCGCTGTGGATACAGAGAGAAAAGAGTGGAGCCTCGGCCAGAATGAACCTGAATCTTTTCTGCACCCCTGTAAGGAAGCATCTCCCCTGAGAATGCAATGCAGACTAAAGGGTGGGGAAAAGCAGACTCCAGGGATGTAGGGGTTACAGTCGGCCCTTCTTATACACGGATTCAAGCATACATGGTTTGAAAATGTTCCAAAAAAGTATAAATTTACCTTGATTTTCCATTTTTTATAAGGGACGCCATTTTGCTATGTCATTATAGTTAATGGGACTTGAACATACACGGATTTTGTTATTCATGGGGGATCTTGGAACCAAACCCCAGCGTATAACAAGGGTCCACTGTACTTTGTTTTCTACTAGAACTCAGAGCTCCACCAACCAGAGAGGAGTAAAAAAGAGACAGCTGAAAACCAGCTCTGGGAAGAACCAAGTGATTTAGTGTAGGGGTGAGAAACAGGTGGATCTCTAGCTGTCGTTGGACTGTGAAACTCACAGTCCTTTACCACTGTCTGTAGCCATCCTGACTCCATATATGCATGCAGGAGCTCACAGAGTTTGGACAAGTTCAATTTTGGGCAACAGTGCCAAAAATCTGGGCACTAGTCCGAAAAAAGA